>NC_087204.1:22209253-22224253 GCF_015104395.2 Macrobrachium nipponense | reverse complement strand
ACATATATATATATATATATGTATATATATATATATGTATATATATATATATATATATATATATATATATTATATTATTGTGTGTGCGTGTGTGTGCGCGCGCGCTAGTCTCAATCGCAAAATGGAAATCTCTACGCCTCACTTGAACTTTTAACACGATGACCCAGATACCACTTAAGTGATGATGGCCGGCCAATTGGCACAGGTGTAGTCCAGGTCTCGACAGACCACAAAAACACTTCGTACACACACACACACGAATATAACCGCAACCAGAACATACCATAACATAACATAACATTACAACGTTAGGCATATGCGTGCAACGCAGCGGTACGGAGACTTCGCTAAATCTGGTTGGTTTGAATGAGAGATAAAATGGTCTAATTTGATTCACGTTTCAGCCCTAATTTTACACGAAGTGTGAAAGTTTGATTTTCTGTCGTTTGGCGTTTTTTGTTGGGGTGATATGCATGTATCTAATTGGTTAGCGTAATTGCTACGCGCATGCATCTCTCTCTCTCTCTCTCTCTCTCTCTCTCTCTCTCTCTCTCTCTCTCTCTCTCAGTCCGCCGCACGCATACACACACACACACACACACACACACACGCACAGAGAGAGAGAGAGAGAGAGAGAGAGAGAATGTATGCGTGTACCAATTAAGCTAACCAATTAGATACATTCGTGTCCCCATCAATTTTATTTGGGCAGTCACATCTCCCTTTCTCTCTCTCTCTCTCTCTCTCTCTCTCTCTAGTAGTAGCCATCTTGCTTGGTGAGACGTACCCGCGTGAAGTCAGATTAATCAACAGATAACACAAGTTTAACATACGACTAGAATTTGAGAAATATCTAGAAGTGTTCGTGAACTATCGGTGATAAGATTAGTGTGAAAATGTAAAGGATAAAGCGTCTTCTAAGTTAGTTATCAAGTGTAATACTATAAATCAGAACAAGATGGCAGTAAGTTCCAACTGCGGGAAGAGGTGGCGTAATTTGGCGTGTTTTAAGCAGATTCGCAATACGATGAGGTAGCAGGAAGGGAACTGGCATTTCTCATCTATGAAATCAGCAACAGTCCTAACCAAAAAGATACAAAAGCATTCATAGATATATTAGAAGGATATAATCCTTCAAACTGGAACAAATCTAATGAAAACATCTTGAAAATAATTGAAGAAGTTCCAAATAAAATCCAAGTGGTCAAGAGACTCATAAAGAAAATATACATAAACCAACATATTCCGACAAAGAAAATGAATAAGGTGAATCTTGTGAATATCCTAATTGATGCATTAGGAAAAAGAATGCCAAAAGCATGCAAACTGTGTAAGGTTTGGTATAGCATAGTCAATCCACAAAACCTAATCAGAAAATGTGCTGCATGCAACATTCCGACCCATCCACAGTGTGCTGAGGTAATACAAGATTTGAGAAAAGATACAAGAATTTTTGTTCAACATGTCTATCATGGATAGACAATGTTATTAAATCAAGATTGGAATGTACAAATAGTGAGGATGAAGAAGAAGAGGAAAGAGGAAGAAGAAGAAGAAAAGAGAAGAGGAAAACGAAGAGAAGTAAACAAAAATGAAATGACAGAAAAAAATAAGGAAAACAAAGAACAAGATAAAAGTATGGATGCAGAGATACTCATTGATACTACATATGAGGCAATAAGCAGATACCTACGAAGAAATAAATTACGATATGACAACAGAAAAGCAAATCCCGAAGAGGCTCTACCCAGATCTACACAATGACGGGAAAGAGGAAAAAATAGACAAGAAAGACAAAATCTGCAACCTTTTGAAAAGAGGGAATTGCAGATTTGGAGAAAGATGTTACTACAAACATCCTAAGATATGTCAAAACTATGAAATATATGGTAAATGTGCATACTTAGATGGATATGGGGATGATTGCAGAGATCTGCATCCAAAAATATGTAAAAACCTAAAAGAAGGAAAAGGATGTAAGTTCGACAAAAAATGCAAATATATGCACCCTGTAGCCATGAATCATAATCAAATAAATAACCAACCAAGTAATAAAATCCAAAATAAGAAAGAAACAAATAAAGAGAGAAATCAAGAATATCAGGTAAAAGAGAAAAGCAAACCACCAATGAGATATGCAGAGGTGTCAGCAAAAAATTTCAAAGCATCAGCTCCGAAATTCTACTCAAGAGATAATAACTGTATTTATTATGCAAGAGGATATTGCAGAAAGCGGAGAAAATTGCAGATTCAGACACAAAAGTGAATAATTATGATGAAGGAAGATCAAATATTATGGAAAAGTTGGATTTTTTAATGTCAGAATTTCTGGAAATGAAAAAAAGAACAACATACCAGAACAGGAAAGAGACATGGGAAAATCCTTATTACTACCAGTATTAAATGAAGGAGAAAACACGCAAACCATCATAGTGATGAATGCGCAGGGTTTAGTTACGAGTAACTCAAAACAAAAAGAAAATAGAGTACTTAGAAGAACTAACCCAAATGAAAAGAAAAATAGTATAATGAATATAAGTGAAACTGGTATTCCCAGAGACTGGGACGATGATGATCAATAAAAGGGTTCCAAACTTATAGATCAGATAGAAAAAATAGGAATCAAGGGGGAACCGCAATATATGGGAAAGACAAAAAACAAGGAAAAATATATGAGAAATATAGTAACTCAGGAATGTGAACTAATAGCGGTAGAATTTGAATCAGAAAAATTGATGAACATAGTAATATATAGACCTCCTAATACTAAAGAGTTTGACTTAATAATTGAAAAATTGGATGATATATGTAGAAAATCACAAGGACTGGACTATTCTCCTATCTGGTGACTTCAACTTTCCTTTCGTAGAATGGAAGAACGAATAGGAGATTGTGGTTGTACTTATACATATAAAAAAGAGAGTAATAGTAGTGCAGAAGATAAGAGGCAATTGAAAAGCTATTAGATATGTACTAGAATACAACATTCAACAAATAAATCACCTGCCAACAAGAAAGGAAAATACTTTAGACCTAGTATTTGTGAACGAGATGAATTATGTTAAAGAAATAATAGTTTATAATGCGAGTATTCAGACCATAATGTCATAGAATTAACAGTTCATTCCAAAGCAAGTGAAAATAGAGATAAGCAAGAAATGAAAAAAGTGGGAAAAAGGAAGGATATGGGAAATACAACTTCTACAGTAAAAAATATAAAATGGTCAGAAATTAATGAAGAATTAAACAAAGATTGGGATAACATTTTCGTAAGTGATGACATAAGGGTAAATACGGAGATATTATATAAAATAATGGAGAAAATAGTGGAAAAATATATACCGAAGAAGAAAAGTAAACATCATTCATGCATACCAAGAGACAGAAGGATCTTGTTCCAGAAAATCAGAAAGTGGAAAAAAGGTCTTGCAAAAGAAAAAAATGCATGGAAAGTTATAGAACTAAAAAAGTAAGATAGAAAAATGCAGAACAAAAAGATTATACAATCAAAAGAAAATGAAAACGGGACTTGGAAAAAAAGAAAAAACCCTTAAATATCAAGCAAAACCCCAAAACTATTATACTCATATTGCGAAGAAGATGAATAAAAGAAGAAGAATAGAAATAGGCCCTCTGAGAATTGAACGGGATATTGCGAATGAAAAAAAGGGAATTTGCAACATACTGGCAGAATGCGCTATAAGAGAGAATTCCACCCCGCCTAGAATAGATAATGAAGATAATGATATAGAAGTAAGGGAAGAAAATAGTGAATATTTAGCTGACATAGAAATTAATGAAGCTGATATTGTGCAGGCAATTAATGAAATTAAAAATGGAGCTGCTGCAGGGCCGGATGGAGTCCCTGCTATTTTGTTAAAGAAAGTAGTTCATTCTATCGCAAAGCCACTTGCAATACTATTAAGACAAAGTGTAGATACAGGCAAGATTTATGATGAGCACAAATTAGCATATATCACCCCTACTTTCAAAAGTGGATCAAGACTAGAGGCAAGTAATTATAGGCCTGTGAGTCTAACATCACATATTATGAAAGTGTATGAAAGGGTAATGAAGAAAAATATTATGAAACATTTAATAAAAAATAATTTGTTTAATATAGACAACACGGTTTCGTACCCGGAAAAAGTACACAAACCCAACTGTTAGTCCACCGTGAGAACATATTCAAAAATATGAAAAGCGGAAATGAAACAGATGTGGTTTATCTAGACTTTGCAAAAGCTTTTGACAAAGTAGACCATAATATATTAGCAAAGAAAATTAGAAAACACAATATCGTAGATAAAGTAGGAAGATGGTTAAAAGAATTTTTACACAACAGAAAACAGATAGTTATTGCAAACGACGAGAAATCGGATGAAACCAAGGTAATATCCGGTGTGCCACAAGGTACGGTGCCTAGCTGCAATATTGTTTGTTATTATGATGAAGACATAGACAGTAATGTTAAGGATTCGGTAGTGAGTAGTTTTCGCTGATGACACAAGAATAAGTAGAGAAATTACTTGTGATGAAGATAGGAACGCCTCTACAAAGAGACCTTAACAAAGTATATGATTGGGCAGAGGTAAATAGGATGGTATTTAACTCTGATAAATTTGAATCAATAAATTATGGAGACAGAGAAGGAAAGCTATATGCATATAGGGGACCTAAGAATAAATGAGACATCACAAATAAGGAAGCAGTTAAAGACCTTGGTGTGATTGATGAATAGGAACATGTTATGCAATGATCAAATAGCAATTCTGTTGGCAAAATGTAAAGCAAAAATGGGAATGTTGTTACGGCACTTCAAAACAAGAAAAGCTGAACACATGATTATGCTTTATAAAACATATGTTCGTAGTCCACTTGAATATTGCAATATGATATGGTACCCACACTATCAAAAGGATATTGCACAAATAGAGAGTGTACAAAGGTCCTTTACAGCTAGAATAGAAGAAGTTAAGGACCTAGACTACTCGGAAAGACTACAATCCTTCAAAATTATATAGTCTAGAAAGGAGAGAGAACGCTACATGATAATTCAGGCATGGAAACAGATAGAAGGAATAACAGAAAATATCATGGAACTAAAAATATCAGAAAGAGCAAGCAGAGGTAGATTAATAGTGCCCAAAACTATACCAGGAAAAATAAGGAAAGCACACAGGACATTAATCCACTACGCACCAGCATCGATAATGCAGCGTCTATTCAATGCGTTGCCAGCTCATCTGAGGAATATATCAGGAGTGAGCGTAGATGTGTTTAAGAATAAGCTCGACAAATATCTAAACTGCATCCCAGACCATCCAAGATTGGGAGATGCAAAATATACCGGAAGATGTACTAGCAACTCTCTGGTAGACATTAGAGGCGCCTCACACTGAGGGACCTGGGGCAACCCGAACGAACTGTAAGGTCTGTAAGGTAAGGTCTCTCTCTCTCTCTCTCTCTCTCTCTCCAGGAAATAAATTGTGGTTAAGACGACAGAGAGAATTCCACATTCTGGAAGTGCCTGGAATCATGGACTTATATCGTCTTATATATTTTACATAAGTAGATCCAATATAAACCAGACTGAACGAAACGACTTACGCTCACTTTACATAATTACTTTTTTACTTTTTCCTCGACTTACGCTCACTTTACAAATCTAATTACTTTTTTTTTTTACTTTTTTCCTCTTTTCTCCGAACACAAATGCAAGTAAGGATTTGTCGCACTTAAATTTGCATCCATGGTAGAGAGAGAGAGAGAGAGAGAGAGAGAGAGAGAGAGAGAGAGAGAGATGATGTAACGGAAATGGGGTTTCAACCATAAAAATCACATTTCTCCTTGTGAAAAGTTTGCCGAGATGAAAATTCTGATTATATCTTAGTGAGTTCATCAGTTTTGGTACTATAATACTTCCTATGATCGGAATGAGTACAATAAAGAACACTATTATCCAGGATTATCACGAGTGCTTGTTTGTTTTCTATATTATATCCATAATTTTTTTTTTTTATAAAGCTGACGGTAAATCTACTCCGCCGATATCATGAAGTTAATCGTGATTGGCCCTAGTCATTGCAATTCATACGCATCGACCAATCAGAAGCAAGACTGGACCCAACGACATTGCAGAGGTTTATTCACCATAAGCTCCAGTAAATGGGAATTATACGTACATAGCCCTAGTTTGTTTCGCGGAAATGCAAACTCAAGCATTAATCGCATATATATATATATTATATATCTATAATATATATATATATATATATATATATATATTACAATTAACCAAATAAACTATATCTTGTGATTAAAAATCACATTGAAAAATAAGAAATATATAATATTATGCATATATTTCTTATTTTTTATGTGATTGTTTTATCGACAAGATTGATAGTAATTTGTTTTGGTTAGTTTGTATACATATATGCTCTATATAATATATATATATATATATATAATATATCATATACTATATATATATATATATATATATATATATATATTTTTTAAATTTAACATTTTATATACATACATATATACAATATATACTACATACTGTATATATATATATATGATATATATATATCTATATATATATATATATATATATAATATATATATATAATATAGATATATATATATATATATATATATAGCCTCGTTCGCTACCAGAAACACGGCTCTCATGTGACTCTTGACAATGTGCGAGCGCGCGAACATACACCAACACGCACGCAACGGTTGAACCAAGTAGTGAAGGCGCATGATGCTTCCACCATTTGTCAAACGCCGTGACGCCGAAGAAAGCATCAGAAACTGTGTCGATTGATTCTTGTTTTTATTATTAATAGGACAGTAAATGATTAAATTACTATGGACTCTCTTTTTCAAGATATCGGGTAAAAATTATTTTCCACTAGCGGCCCACGATGTCTCCTCGGATGGACTGATAAGTCTTTGAGACATCCTAATCCTTGTAATTCCTTGTAACTCATCGCTGGTATGAGGCCACCTAATAAACAAAAATAGTTTTTTTTCTCTCTCTCTCTTGTTTTGGTTATACAAGGGACACTAATAGCCTTTCTTTCTTGTACTGAACTACAATTTGTCCAATAATAATTATAATTGCGGTTTCAACGGCAATTATTTTCAACGACACTGCCCTAAAAGATGGACTCCTTCCACATAATAATAATAATTATTATTATTATTATAACAGGCACGATCCCAAGATCCCTGAAAAGGAATCTGGAAAAACTAGAGGCTGAAGTAGCTCCAAGACTCATGCAGAAGTGTGCTCCTGGAAACAGCGCACATAATGAGAAAAGTGATGGACTCCTAAGGATGCAGGATGCGGCCCGGAACCCCACACTATAAATACCACCCAATCGAATTGGAGAGCAGTGATAAAAAAAAATAATAAAAATATATAAATAATAATATATGCATAACTTTAATTTTCGGTTACTTGACTTCCAAGCGTCATCTTCTGATTGTCTCAACGGTTACTGTTTGTTTGTTTGTTTGTATGGTGTTTTTAAGTTACATGGAAGCAGTGGTTATTCAGCAACGGGACCAACGGCTTTACGTGACTTCCGAACCACGTCGAAAGTGAACTTCTATCATCAGAAACACACATCTCTCACACCTCAATGGAATGCCCGAGAATCGAACTCGCGGCCACCGAGGTGGCAGGCCAAGACCATACCGACCACACCACTGAGGCGCTTGCAATAGTCACTGTTCCTGAATACAGCTGAATGGAATATTTCACAGAAATATATTAACTTTTACTGGAGTCATCGAGGGCATTTTTGCTACTCTAAAATTTGGCGAATTATCCTGGGAGCCATTTTTTACTAATCTCTCTCTCTCTCTCTCTCTCTCTCTCTCTGGCCAAATTCTGTGTAGGTAGAACAGCTTCTCGAAAAACCTAGAGATTGAAATTCATTAATGTTACGTAACCTGCCCTTTGGAAAGAGATGCTAAAAGACCTTGAAACTAACATATAATTTGAATAGATAGGCAAGTGAAATAAATATTAACATTTCGTTTGAAATTCTTAGCTAAACTTATTAATAAATCAGGTTTTTGGGGAATTTTTAAAAATTTTTGTGGTCTCTTGCCCTTGAAAATAATTTTAATAAAGGAATCATCAAATTAAGGGTACCTGTCTGTTTGAAATAAAAAAGATCTGATTTAAAAGCGCCCTTTAAAAGCGAACAGAAAAAAAATTGTCACGAGAACAGAAATCATTTCATGTAGCACATATTTTGATCTTGATGCAGATCTGAAGAGGGCTCAGCTTTCGTTTTCTGTTAGTGATCTCGTTTTCTGTGACACATCTCGATGGGCGGTACAATAATGTCTGCTGCCTTGTGTTGACATACCACCTCTGCATTCAGCGGTTTGTTGTTCCTTTGGACAGAAGTATGTCACAGCCGTCACGCACGTACAGACTGGTTGCTCCGGTCATCGGAGCAATAAGGAGGTTGCTTTACTCTTTCATTCCCACGGTTATGCTATGATTGTCCAAATGAACAAGTACTAAAAGGTTGCGATAAAATATACACGCGCACTGACCGCAGCCATTTCGGGCTGACCGAAGTCGTGCCGCTCACAAACTGGTACGGAAGCTGATGTTTAACCTACATTTTATATATATAAAAAAGAAAAATAAATAAATAACAAACCATGTCAACATCAAACACCAGAAATGAAAATGAAATTCCGATAAAGGAGGCTACGTTACTTTCAATTCCTTCAACATTCTCAATACTGTACTTCAGTCATCTTGGACCATTAAGATAACGGTCAGGCCTACTTAAGAGGAGCGAGTGCTTTTTTTTTTTTTTTTTTTTTTTTTAGACATTATTGTGACCCTTTATATGAATAGTAAATTCGTTCATGCTTGCATGTGCAATATGATGCAGATATGCTTAGATCTCTAAGAAACGATAAACATTAGATCTTTGTCCCTCCATAATAATTATACTCAGGCAATTTATTTCTTAGTTTGTGAGATAAGTTTTACTCTCGCAAAAAGACAGTGGCCGTTGTATATTTAGGACGTTAAGTCACTCTAGCCTTGAACAGCTTAATCACATAAGAAAACAAACATCTTGCAAAAAAACTTTAATTTGTTTAAGTCACAGGAGAAGGATATAAGTTCTTTAAGACCTTCAAAGGAAACGATACTCTTAAATGGTTTGCAATAGATGGACGTTCAATTACTTCAACCTTATAGTTTTATAGTTGTAGTTGTTAGAGAGAGAGAGAGAGAACTCTACAGAATTTGGCCAAAAAGAGAGAGACTCTCATACATACAAAATTTGGCCTACGACAGAGAGAGAGAGAGAGAGAGAGAGAGAGAGAGAGAGAGAGAGAGAGAGAGAGAGAGACTCTACTACACAGAATTTGGCCAAAGAGAGAGAGACTCATACATACAAAATTTGGCCTATGAGAGAGAGAGAGAGAGAGAGAGAGAGAGAGAGAGAGAGAGAGAGAGATAGAGAGAGAAGAGAGACTAGCTACAAAAGAGAGAGAGAGAGAGAGAGAGAGAGAGAGAGAGGAGCAACATCACAGAATTTGGCCAGAGAACCAGCTCTGCCTACACAAGCCAGATGTCTAACGTTGCAACAGAGGCCAGTGTTTAGAGGAGATTTCTTGCTCCAATGTGGAGCAGCCGCTAAGAGATCAGACCAAAAACTATGGAGCAATTACCCTATATAGGTTAAGTTGCATGTACACCACACAGAGGGGTCCCACGTAGACTGAAGTGATGTTTAACAGCTTAATTATAAGAGCGGGGGTGTTAATACATACATACATACATACATACATACACACACACACATATAGTATATATATATATATATATATATATATATATATATATTATATATATATCTATATATATATATGTATATATCTATATAGTATATATATATATATATATATCTTATATATATAATTCAACTGATCAAAAAGAGTTCGTATTTAGTTTTTTTTTTAAAAGCACAAATCTAAATGAAAACCGTAAAAATTGAAAAAAAAAAATTATTTCCTGTCTTAAAATCAAAGCTAACGAAAACAATAATAATAATAATAATAATAATAATAATAATAATAATAATAATAATAATAATAATAATGAAAATGACATCTGTAAGAATAAGTGTCACTATATTACGTATTACAGCAGGGTCATTATCATCAGTATAATCTTTACACTTCGATTTAACTTTTTTCAAATCCTCTCTCTCATCTCTCCTCTCTCTGATCTCATCTCTCTACTACTCCCTCTTCTTCTCTCTCTCTCTCTCTCTCTCAGAAACCCACAGGATCTATGAAGCTTCATTTCCAAGATCTGCTGGAGACATGGTACTACTCGAGGTGTTACAGCCATCGAAAGGGGATACAACAGCAGACGACGGGGGAGGAAGAACCCTAAAATTGAGTGGGTGGATGCTAATGAAGAGGTTGTCCTTGATAATTAAAGCCACGCCCCCCTGGAAGGAAGTACAGCACTTAGTCACTCAAGGACCTGTGACGTGTCCGTCATTATGTTCTTTACAATGCCATGTTGTTGCGTTATGTCTTCGTAAGATCACCGACTATGAACTCCGAGTCCTCGAATTATTTGCATTTCTAGAGCCCCATGGATATGGGTTTTCTGTCCGTAGCAGACGGGAATTCAATTACTTAGCACTCACTAATACGATTATCTATCCTACTGCAGTATGGAATCCAAGTATTAAGGTCTAACTGCCTTCATGGCTATGACTGACTGTCCCACTGTAATCTTTAAAATCAGTTTACCTTCTTGACTATGACCAGTTTGCCTTCAAGAATACGACTGTCTGTCTCATAATCATTTGCAAGTCGGGTTTTTATAGCTATAGAAATATAGCACTCTCATAGCTTGCATTAAAATGGCTGACGAAAAAACGTACATTTACGTAATGCAGGGTGTCCATAAAGTCACAGTCCCATTTCTAGTATTTAGTACTTGTAATGGTACTGGGACTTTATGGACACCCTGTACAATAACCAAAATCTCGATAATTGAAGTAAACAATAAAAAACACATTAATATGCACCCAAGCTGACCCAACTGCAGTTGATACTAGATCTCTGAGCCATAATTTTACTAGATAACCTGTACATACACAAAACCTAATCTAACAGTAACCTGAGGTAATGTCCAGAGGAATAAAAGATAAATCCTACACATCAGGGATTAGCTATATTGAAAATTCCTCATCAAGATATCAAGAGAAGCCGAAATCCAAAAATCGCCAGGGATGTACCTATAATAATAGCTCTTTACATGCATATACATATATACATACACACTCACATAGGCACACGATCACATTCGTAGTCCGTTAGACACGTGGTATGAATTGCAATTGTTAGCAATCACAAGTTATAAAACGTCTTTTATGGCCTTCAGACCACATTACAAAATTATTGAAGAACTTCATATTTTCCGACGATATCTAAACTACTTTCAAACATTTTATTCTATTATCAATCGCAGGATTTTTGGGGATTTAAATAAAAAAGTCGTCGACTGAAAAGATGCTAAAGGAAACATTCCGTTAATACATATATTTAAAGCACCATTAGTCCTTGGCTTTCTTCCAACCGACGCCCACTTGTCGATTCGATCCTGCTTTTAAAGACTGGGTCAGATGGAGTCATCTAACTCTCTTATGAGGGATAAGAGACTTATGAGGAATATATATATATATATATTATATTATATAATATAATAATATATTCTATATATATAGATATATATATATATCTATGAATGTGAAATATATTCTGTTAAGACAGGATTCCATCTCATAAAACGAGCCAATAAAACGCCGAAATGTAGAGAGTAAATACAATATTTAAGAGAACAAAGTGGATAGAGACCATTTTGTCTCCGAAATATGTGTTAGTAATTACTTTCTACATTTTGGCGTTCTTATGGGCTTATTTTTTTTATTATATATATAATATATATATATATATATATATTATATATATAATATATATATAAACAAGAAGATAATACATAAAAACTAAGAACTACAAAGAGCAACCACTTCAGTGTCACGCGCCAAGAGAGACAAGTCTCGTAAGTGAGAATAACCTCTGCATAAACCGTGAAAGTCGAAACTCCACAAAGAGGAAAAAAAAGAGAAGAAGATCTAGTAGTACTGACGGACGGCATAAGCCCTCCCAACAGATGATGGCTATTCAGGATAGATCTCGACGTTCGGGGGAAATGACCAGGAAAATCCTGTCGGATGCCATTCTCCCTCTCAGTATTCATCTCTCTCTCTCTCTCTCTCTCTCTCTCTCTCTCTCTCTCTCTCTCTCTCTCTCTCTCTCTCTCTATTCTCCTTCGCAGTATTTATCTTTTTTTTTTTTTTGGCTCACCCTTCTTAGAAACAGAGTAAATAAATGTTACCCACTAAAATATGTAATAACCTATTTTTTTTTTTTATTATTTCACTTTCTTAGAAACAGAAACTAACTGACATCTTATACAATATATAATCGTCTCTCGTTATTGTTAGAAATGTGGAGAAAACACATTTGACGTCTAATGGAATGACGAAAGTAAAGTTTCTAATAAATTTCTAATGGAATGACCAAAAAGGAGTTTCTAATAAATTTAAATAGAAATCGAAAAACTGAATTTTTTTATATATTTCCAAATAGAACAGATTACCTCAAGGCATAACCAATGACAAAACGAATGTCATAAAAATATTATCGCCAACACTCTGTTGACCATGCCAAATCATGTATAGTGAATCATTAGTTAACAAAAACATAATACTTTCCAACAAAACATACTAATACTTTTTAATAAAACATAAAAATTGGATATACATCAGTTACCAACAACATACTAATACTTTCTAATAAAACATAAAATTCTATAACCATTAGTTAAAAACAACATACTAATACTTTCTAATAAAGCAGAAAATTATATAATCATCAGTTAACAACAACATACTAATACTTTCTAATAAAACAAAATTGTATAGCCATCCGTTAACAACATACTAATACTTCCTCATAAAACATGAAATTGTAAAACCATCCGTGCAACAACATACTAATACTTCCTAATAAAACAGAAAATTGTACAACCATCAGTTACCAACAACATAATAATACTTTCTAATAAAACAAAATTTTATAACCATCCGTTAACAACAACATACTAATACCTCCTAATAAAACAGAAAATTGTATTAAACCAAACGCGATTCAAGCTAAAGGTGGACAATGCTGACGTGTTGAAGAAGAGTCCGTTCTACAACACGAGACCTGGCAGAATAACATGACGGGAAAATCATCCACTTATTCGACCAGGTAATAAGGAGGAAGTGTACTTGTGATATCTGTTGATTATTGGTGACTCACGCGGGTACGTCTCACCAAGCAAGATGGCTACTACGAGAGAGAGAGAGAGAGAGAGAGAGAGAGAGAGAGAGAGAGAGAGAGAGAGACCTTACAGACCTTACAACTCGTTCGGGTTGCCCCAGGTCCCCCCTCAGTGTGAGGCACCTCTAATGTCTACCAGAGAATGGCTAATGCATCTTTCAGTATATTTTGCATCTTCCCAATCTTATGGAATAGGTTCTGGGATTGCAGAGAGAGAGAGAGAGAGAGAGAGAGAGAGAGAGAGAGAGAGAGAGAGAGAGAGAGAGAGCATTAAACTGATACTTTTTATTGAAGCTAATAAATTAGAAAGAACTGCATATAAAAGCGATTAAAATCATTATTACACCAACAACCGTCACATCGTAATGATAGACAAAAAAATTTCAACAACGATAAAGTTAACACAGCAAAAACAACAACAACAATAACAACAACAGCAAACAACAATGAGCCCACAAAGGTCACCGCACCTGCGGCAAAAGACAAAGCAAACGCCGCACTCGATAATTCCTTCAACAGACGATACACTTCACACACGTTGCAACAGCTAATCAACGATAATAGTCAAACAAAAGCTGGCATGCAACGGCGCGGTCAGCGTGCAACAGGCAAAGCAAGCGCCTTCAGGTATGTATGTGTATGTATACATCAATACATATATATAAAGCAATGTTGCTAACGTTGCAGAGATACGGTTGCTAGCATCATGACCCTATTGTAACCCGTCAGCAACTCAACACAATCAAGTAGCAACCATGTGCATGATTCCCCTTTTAGGTCAACAAAGGAATAATAATAATTCCTTAGAATGGCCGTTTTTCTTTCTGTCGTTATTAGCCTTGCCTCTCTAGCGAGAGGCCCAAGATCGATCCCCGTAGGAAGTCAGGGGGGAAAGAAAAATAAGCACCTTTGGGCATTCTCATTGCACCTTGGAGTTTTTATTTATTTTTTATTTTATTTTATTTTATTATTATTTTTTTTTTTTTTGTTTTTTTTTTTTTAGGTCAGCGCCTACTTCCAACCAACTTGACCACCTGAGCGTCTGCGAAGTAAACGGTAAAACCAAAAATAAGAGAAAAAAAAAGAGTGAATAGGAAATAACTGTTTAATTAGCAACTGAATACATTTTGAAAAGAAACAACAGCTTCGATATTGGCCACAAAAACGGCTCTTCAAGATTTGGCTGATTGGGTTGTTGACTGAAGGTCGGTTGGCTGACTTAAAAAAAAAAAAAAAAAAAAAAAAAAAAAAAAAAAAAAAAAAAAAAAAAAACCTGACTCAAAATAAAAGCAAGACTTAAAAGAGAACTGCGGTGTGAAGTTGTCCGAGAGAGAGAGAGAGAGAGAGAGAGAGAGAGAGAGAGAGAGAGATTCTTACTACTATCAGGTAAGTAGCTGAGAAAAAAGATAACCAAAAGAGTGTGTGTGTGTGTGTGGTGTGTGTGTGTCTCCATTATTGCTGCTTACGGGAATATATGAGAGAGAGAGAGAGAGAGAGAGAGAGAGAGAGAGAGAGAGAGAG
>NC_087204.1:22196753-22206753 GCF_015104395.2 Macrobrachium nipponense | reverse complement strand
ATATATATATATACACACATATATGTATATATATATATATCATACATATATATATCTATATATACATATATATATATATATAATAATTTATATTATATTAAATATTACATATATATATATATATATATATATATATACAATATATATATATATATATATATATATATATATATATTACCATACATAAATATATATTATATATTATATATTATATATATATATATAACCTTTGCGTGCTTTTACTGATGAATGTTATGCATAAATCATACTTCATCACACATCTGTAACATAGTTATTATGTAAAACAGTTCTTTAGCGGGCGGCTTTTAATATCAGAAGCAAACAACTGACTTTAGATCTTGCTTATATGCCCCGTATATGACTCTTACCATATTTTCCTGTTATGGATTTTGACAAACTTCGCTTCGTGACTATTTGTCTTTTCCCGCTTCATGACTATTTTTGGCGACGCAATTCACTTCATATCTGAGGCTGGAAAACCTGTCTCGCTAGCTATTATACTATATTTTTTATTTTTGTTTATTCAACAGTTGTGTGTGCTCTTTCACTGTTTAACGTATTTCTCTCTGTTTTTCCAAAATCGACCATATTTTTTGAG
The DNA here is from genome assembly GCF_015104395.2 of Macrobrachium nipponense. Taxonomy (NCBI): domain Eukaryota; kingdom Metazoa; phylum Arthropoda; class Malacostraca; order Decapoda; family Palaemonidae; genus Macrobrachium; species Macrobrachium nipponense. Next base: position 22,206,134 of record NC_087204.1, on the reverse strand, counting down.
TCTTGGATTTCTGCTCTTATTGTGCGATCCCATTTCGTTTTGGTCTTCGGAATTTATTTTACGGATCTTTTGCATTTTATTTTTTTTTTCATAAAATTTACAGTTGTGGTTCACCACTAAAGTACGCATTTTGTTACATTGAATACAGTCAATTTGGTTTTACCGGGTCGGTAGTAGTGGTGGGGGGTGGGGGGGGGGGGGGGGGGGAGGTGGTTGGCGAAGGTTACTTACGCGAATTCAGACGAAATTTTTTTTGTTTTTATATTCTTTAGCAATCCAACAGGTTTTATTTTTCTTATTTCCAGATTACATATACTTAGTCAGTCATTGCCCGTCACAGCATTTCGATATTCCATTTTGATTTTCATCGTAAAATTGAAAAAAAAATTAATCACCAAAGTAATTATAATATTTCAGTTTCCGTTTCGTCTAAAAATTTCGATACCTTCATAAGTACTGAGGGAATGGAATGAAAGATTCCTAAATATCAAATATTCGATATTCATAAAAACACTGAGGCTAAAATGGACTTTCACATTCAGTTAATTTTTTAATATTCCAGCGACCAAAATAAACGACTAATAGCAAGTTTCACAAAATATTCAGTAAATAATACAAAAGAAGCGCAGAAATACATTACTGATTTAATAATGTTCATACATTCGATACAATGAAAATTCACAATACAAACGAAATAAAAATTTTAGCTCATTTTATTTTCAATTGTTCGGTAATAATAGAAATATTACAGATCTCCCGATTGATATTTCATCACACAGCAAATGGACCAACCCACACACGCACAACGACTCAGAGAGAGAGAGAGAGAGAGAGAGAGAGAGAGAGAGAGAGAGAGAGAGCTTTTCGCGTTCCAAAGAATCACCAGTCGACTTCAACTGAAGCAGATCCACTTGTTTACCGTTACTTAATGTTATATATTACTGCCGAAGACATCGGCGTCCTCGAAAAGGTATTAGGTACGCCGGATGTGGATAATTTGGAGTTTCAGATCTTTTGATTCTTCTACATTTTTTTTTCCAAAGGAAATATTGCGGCTGAATTACTCAGTCGATAGAAAACGAATATAAACATGCGCATTAACTACGTATACACATTGCATAAACACAATTATTCCCGTGTATGTATATTTATTTTTTTTAAACGCTAAAAAACCTATTTCCCATCAAACTGGCTTTACTTTCATTTGCTGATTTAATTTCTATAGTCTTCATTAATCATCTGACGTCATTATTAAAAACTACGCTGCAATAGACGACTGCATAGATTCCCTGGTATTTATAGATACACTGATATGTAAATCCTGATATTATTGACACCAATAATAAAAACTAAATTGCAATAGACGACGATAGATTCTCCATGGGTTTGGAAAAGAAGTAAAGAACTTAACTCATTAAGGCACGTAGGTAGTAGTAGTAAGTAGTAGTTAGTCAGTAGGTAGGTAGTAGTAGTAGTTGTTGTTAACGTTCTTGTTGTTGTTGTTGGTACAGGATGACAATCACGACGAAAATTAAGTGATTAAAAAAATTAAAACTTCACTTAAATTCCAGGATAATTTTTATTGCCGGTCGTAAACTTGTATTTTCATGGCCCGAATCCCTTTTAAAAGAATAAACAACGCTGGCAAAAGACCTAATATACATTCTTCAAGTTCGGTACATGGGCTGTTCAGTATCCGAGATATTAAGGGCTGGCACTGAGTCTTCCGATTATGCCACTTGAACTGCAAGATCGACTTAAAAAACAACTTTCGATGTGTATGACTCATGTGTTGGTGTGTATGACTCTAATGTGTATTCGCACGCACACGCACACGCACACATAATCAAAGATACATATCTCTCTCTCACTCTCTCTCTCTCTCTCTACACACACACACACCAACACACACAAATAAATATATATAATATCATATGCTATATATATATATCTATATATAATATAATCTATAAGATTATATATATAATATTATACGTTATAATAAAAGGGAGCCAATAAAAACGCCAAAATATAGAAAAAAAGAAGATACTAATTTATTTCCAGAGACTACGTTCCTCTCTAGCTTCAGCAATCTCCTGAAATAAGTATTTCCGATTTTCCCTCTATATTTTGGGCGTTTTTTATGGGCTCCTTTTATTAGAGTTGAATTCTGTTGTAACAGAACAATTTAACCAGACTCATTCTATCTATAGTATATATACTATATTATATATATATATAATATAATAAGATTATATATATATCTATATTTAAAGCATAAAACACGTAAAACAATCATCAAAGTTGCCCACGGAAGAGAACGCGAGATAAAAAATGACAATGCAGAACAGAAAAAGATTCGAATGAAACGAATATGACCCAACAATCATTACGGGCAATTATAAAATAATGGCTCAATTATCCTCTACTTACGCCAGAGTCATTCAGTTTATGGAGATACGCAGCCTAATGGCTTGTTATTTATCAGGATATGTGGAATTATAACGGCTACGCGTGTTGGAACTTCTAATCTCTTTTTCACAGCGATTGCCTATCGGCAGGGTACAGTACAATGGAGTTCGTAGGTTGCTGCTTTGTTTTGTATGCGATGAATAATCAATGGTACTATGGAACATATGATATAACCTATAAACACACAAAAACAACATTAACTTAATAAAAACTATGAAGATCAAGTCTTCGGCCCGTCGTGTTTATATTTAGGCATAGTAGATCCGAGACCTATGTACTAACTCTCTCTCTCTCTCTCTCTCTCTCTCTCTCTCCTCTCTGATCTCCTCCTTCTCCCTCTCTCCTCTTCTTCTTAGGACGCAACAATTCACCTGAATTAATAACGGGTTAATTTCCAATGTTGTTTGTATATAAAAAAAAAATAAAAAAAACAATTAAACATCCGAGTATAAAAAAAAAATAAGTAGCAAGCAAGCCAATCTATACTTACCAAAATTCTATAGTTATATAATCTATATATTATTAAATTATATATATTATAATATATATATATGTATGGTATATTATATGTATGTATGTATGTATACATATATAATTATATATCATACATAAAAATATTATATATTACTATAATGTATTATCAATTCATAGAAAGGATACATAGATGTTTTACTGAAAGCAGCCTTTCTCTGGAAAGTAGGCTGAAGTCTCTCAACCCGAAACAGCGTTCAAGGCGCAGAAAACAGCCCAGATAATGACTCCGATACGATACGCGTTCGATACAGGCAACATCACAGCAAACCTAATCACCGAGGGTTGCGTCCAGCTGCTTCGGAATGTAACGGAAAACAGCCGCAGCAGAGCTTCGTAAATGGCACACGATTGGAGTATAAGCGTAAAAACTATCGACGATTGTGTCCGATCGTTTTCAGGCGCGAAAAAAAAAAAAAAAAAAATTGTGAATCCGCAGTGGTAAACTGAGTAATTGCAAGTAAGATTACAGTACAACCAGCAATGAAGGTCTCTCTCCTCTCTCTCCTCCTCTCCCCTCGGTCATCATCCCATCTCTCTTCTCTCTCTCACTGATGATGAAGTTGCACAACAACTCAGCGGCCAAAACCTCACCGCTTTCGGACAAATGATTCTCTAATTCCGCCGTTGTTCGTAAATAGTTACAAAAAGAACAGAAAAAGATTGGGGAGTGTAACATAAAATTAAAATAGTTGGACTTTCTTCAGTCTTCAATTTCTCTCAAAGAATACGGTTCCAGATAGCCGTTACTTCATTACAAACTAGATTGGATATGCGCGGCTAAGAATAAAAAAAATATTCTAGGTAGAGAAGCACGAACTCTCAATAGAAACAAGAAACTCATAAATAAACATAAGAAAACGTGTGTCGTGAGATGAAGGCTCATATCTGTACAAATTTAATGTCGATGACCAAAAATTACAAAACAGGAAAAATGAATTTATATATAAAAATAAACGATTGAAAGCTGTTTCATCATCCAAAATGCGTCTCCCGCAAACCAGTCTTGATTTTAACTGTCAATAATAACGGTAATACTATATAAAGGCATCTTTAAACTAAAGTACTTATATATATATATATATATATATATATATATATATAAAACAACTAAACTAAAAGTCATCCAAACGGAAAGACCCTACTGACCATGTCATACCACTCGTAGGTCATTCCATCACGTCGTCTGTTTATCATTCTTCCCTCCTTTTTCCTTCTCTTCGACGGAAGCAAATCCAATTGTTGCATTTATAGAATCTACCTCTCTCTCTCTCTCTCTCTCTCTCTCTCTCCTCTGCCGATGGCAGTTCTACAGTAATCTAAATAGGTACATTTTCTTCATTCCAGCTTTGGCATTTGAGGAAAAAAACTAGCTCTCAAAGTTTTGTTTTTATGAAGCTATAACTTCTCTGAGAGCGAGAGAGAGAGAGAGAAGAGACGAGGAGAGAGAGATGCGAGTGAGGAGGAGAGAGAGAGAGGAGAAGAGGCATCAACTATTTACAAACTCTTATTTTACCATTTTCTCCTATAGTTTGAATCTGCGAGAGAGAGAGAGGAGAGAGAGACTTCCCACTTTACAAACCTTCCTTATTTGATTCCATTTTCTCCATTTAGTCAAGATCAACTACAGAGAGAGAGAGAGAGAGAGAGAGAGAGAGAGAGAGAGAGAGAGACTTTTACGCCAACGCGCTTACAATAACACAGTCGAGCCTAATACCCAGGCTATAATTGGTATTTGGGGCCTGGACCCGCCCACTTCTTCTTGCCCCCTGGCAAAATAAACATGAAGGAGACTTCGCCTCTCGCGTCCTTTGCTTATAAACGAACTGATTTGTTACTGTCTTAGGAATTTTTTTCGTTTCGTGCTTTTTTTGCGGTTCACCTTCAGATATCTGGATAATGGCTGCACATCAAAAAAGGCTTTCTGAACTACACGCGACAATCAAGGTTGATGCGATGCTGGTCAGAGTAAATGGCTGTTATTTATCTTAAGCTGACGTGGCTTTTGTTATTTTTGCTTCAAAAAATCTTTGGAAGTTGTTCGTTGCTGATGTTGTTTTGTCAATAATAAGTACACAAAGATCAAGTACCACCATAATAATAATAATAATAATAATAATAATAATAATAATAATAATAATAATAATAATAATAATAAAATCGACTTTGATAATTACTTATTTGAGACATGCCAGCCTTCGGTGCGTTGCTCACCAGTTTAAGCAAAAATGAGAAAGCCATAATTAGGTAAATAGAAAAGAACCTACATAAAATTAATGCAGCTGAGGCAGTAATTATTTTAATAAAACATGTTTAAAAGAGGGTTTACTTCATAACAATAATAATAATAATAATAATAATAATAAAATAATAATAATAATAACAATAATAATAATGGAGAAAAATCCACAGTTATGTATGGTACCCATACATAACATGGTTTTGTTTTCCATTTCCATTGAAAATCTTGCTACTTTGAGTATTTTCTAATATAATAATAAAATAATAATAATAATAATAATATAATAATAATAATAATAATAATAATAATAATAATAATAACCCAATTCCTCAAACAACCCGTCTTAAACAACAAACATGTTTGAAAAAAGATTAAAAAACAATGTTATTTGGCCAATTTTTGTAATTATAGTCAGAATGACAAGGAGGACTGTGTGCAGGTTATCGAAAGCTTTCAGCTTTATATATTTCAAATAACAAAATAAAACCGTGGATTTACTTTCCCAATAATAATAATAATAATAATAATAATAATAATAATAATAATAATAATAATAACAATAATAATAATAATAATAATAATAACATTGTCACATTTTGAACTAAATATTTGACATTGCTCGAAACTACTTCCCTTGAAAGCTCATTTTGTAATATTTACGCGAAGAATAATAATTCACTCCTGAACGATCCGCGGCCTCTATATAAGTAAGTACGGGTATATCTTAGTTTTACCAGACCACTGAGCTGATAAACAGCTCTCCTAGGGCTGGCCCGAAGGATTAGATATTTTTTTTGCGTGGCTAGGAACCAGTTGGTTACCTAGCAACGGGACCAACTAGCTTATAGTGGGACCCGACCAACATTATATTGAGGAATGGACTTCTAATCGCTAGAAATACATTCCTCTGATTCCGCACTGGCGGCCGCGGCGAGCGAACTCGGACTGCCAGATTGATAAGCAAGTAGACAAGTAGACGCTCTATAAAGCAGCCATGTTCGGGTAGCCGCTCTCTGAAATCCAGCTGTTGGAGAAAATCACTCACGACAGTAGCTTCGTTTCGGCTCGACGGGTGATGGAGTACGAAGGAAATCAACAGTGGAACACCTGTTGAAGGGTCCGTCGATCTGGAATCTCCGAATTTTTGGGCGCAGACTACGAGAAAATGAATGAGAAATGCCGCTATCACAATCATATTCATTAACGCAAAAAGTATATCCTATGTAAATCTATTATAATAACGCACTTCCTTTGGGTAAGTAAATTCCTGCCAAAAGTGTTTGCAGAAATTGCATATATACACTCTGAAATCCTTACAGCTTTTGAATACGCTTAGCACAAAGCTTTCTACTTCAAGGGCAGTTTAGTGCTCTCTCTCTCTCTCTCTCTCTCTCTCTCTCTCTCTCTCTCTCTCTCTCTCTCAGTTTGTAGCTGAATGCACGAAATGGAAATTTTTATAAAGTTCATAAATATAGTTTTTGATATGCCTCTCTCTCTCTCTCTCTCTCTCTCTCTCTCTCTCTCTCTCTCTCTCTCTCTCTCTCTCTCTCTCTCATTGTATAACTCTTCGTCATCAACTTTTGGTTTTTCATTTCATGTTTATGGTCATATATGTTGTGATATTTAAATTCTCTCTCTCTCTCTCTCTCTCTCTCTCTCTCTCTCTCTCTCTCTCTCTCTGCCTTCCAACAGGTAGAGCATTCTATGTTGCTCTTAAAGAGAATGTGAATCAATGTTGGCATCTCATCTCCGACCAGTTGAAAAAGTATGCAAAGACTGTGTTGCAAAGCGCATACTAAAAATGGAGATGAAGAAAGCGGGAGTCTGCCATTCCCGGCATTCCTGGATTCCAGTATTTTTTTTCAGGTTTCTTGCGCCATCTGTCTCTTGGGAATATCCATTATTAAATATTAGATTTTATTTTTTTTCTTCACAAATCCCATCCAGACTTGACCATCTCTGGTCCTGACGAAGACAAAAAAGAAATAATAATAATAATAATAATAATAATAATAATAATAATAATAGTAGTAGTAGTAGTAGTAGTAGTAGTAGTAGTAGTAGTAGTATATAAGTAATTCTATATTTTTTCCAGCAATTTATATTCCAACGCATTCTTTTAATCATATCTTCTTAACTAACCAATTCAACTTGTCCCTCAATAGTTAATTATAAATCTGTTTCAGAGAATTAAATAGGTATCTTTAGGTCAAATTACAGGTCTGTAAACATAAAACGAGTTCCGCATAAAAATAATATCCTTAATTAAGAAGTATTGGGATAAAACCATCCACGTACCATCTCCTGATGCATATGTATTCCACACACTCACACATAAGCCGACACAAATATATATATATTTATCTCCCTATCTGTCATTGATACGAGCTTTCTATGTAAACTTACTTTCATATTTATATCAGTCTGCTTAGTAAAGGACGAGAAGTCGAAAGGCCTATCGCAGCAGTTACTTCATTTTTCACTCTCTTTTGCGGATTTTCCAAATTTTCGTGATTCGGTTATACATACATACATAAACACACACACCACACACACACACACACACACACATATATATATATATATATATATATATATATATATATATATACACTAATGCCACGAAGGAACGAGAAACAGTGATATGGCGCCAGGCCTTTCGACTACCGTCCTTACTCAGTCCTGCTAAGTAAAGGACAGTAAATCGAAAGGCCTGGCACCACTCCATTGTTTCTCTTTCCTTCGTGGCATTTGTCTTTATTTATATATTCATCACGTTCCATATTTTCGTGATTCAGTTATACATACATAAAATATATATGATATGTATATATACACATACATATAAATATGTATATGTATATATATATGTACGTATATATATATATACTATATGTTATATATATATATATAATATATTATATATATATAACATATATACATATATATATATATATATATATATATATATATATATAAATCAAATATATATATATATATAGTATATATATATATATATATATATATATATATATATATAATGTTCAATAACGTGAAAGCTGATATATCAGAAATACATTCCGCCTGACCAACCTTTCTCTCTCTCTCTCTCTCTCTCTCTCCTCTCTCTCTCTCTCTCTCTCTCTCTCTCTCTCTCTCACCGTCATTCTTTTTAATTCAAGTCTTACGGCAATTGTTTGGCCATATATTATATTACATTTTCCACAGAAAAGACTGAAAAAATATTTTCCTTCGACGAACTGTCTGATCTAGTTCGGTTTTGCTCTGTCATTTGTTCCTCATTAGTTATTATTATAGTTACACCATCTTCATATTTCCTTCAAATATACGTTAAGTTGTTAGGTAGGAAAGAATATTATATTTTGATCATTACTGATGAAAGCATTACAGGAATTTTAGTATGTGTTTAAGAGTTTGTGACAAAAAAGGTGTATCCATCTAGTGCCAACCCTTCTAAAAAGGGGGCGTGGCTTATGTATGTATGTATGTATGTGTGTGTATAGACAGATAGATAAACTACGGATTAAATGCACTAGTTCCATGTACTGGAAAACTAGGGTAGCGCACATCGTATACGTTACAGACTGATGAAACCACTCAATAAAAAAATAAATAAATAATGACACCAACACCAAATTTCACTCCTTTACAACATTCACCAGAAACTGGACACTCCAACTCCGCCAATCAATTACCCCATCTCCCCCCCCCCCCACCCCCCCCCAACTCCTCCCCCCCCCACCCCCCCCCACCCCCAGAACCAAAAGTCCAGTCGTCTCCTTCAACTCACAAAGTGAAGAAATCGTCTTTCCTGTTTTCGGGATCTTCGGCATATTCCACTTCGGGACGAGTCTACGGAGGAGAGCGGGGGGGGGGGGGGAGGGGGGGGGGGGGGTGGACTTTCACTCCACGTCATTGATGACATCACACTTGGCGGCCCTCCGAAAAGGACCCCTCCCCCCTCCCCCCCCCCCTCCCTTAGACATACCTCACGTACACGTTCTCCCTGTCATCATGCGTGACATTTTCTCACTTGCTCTACGTACTGCAACTTTTACTGAGAGAGAGAGAGAGAGAGAGAGAGAGAGAGAGAGAGAGATCTTTGGAATGGTTCC
>NC_087204.1:22154253-22174253 GCF_015104395.2 Macrobrachium nipponense | reverse complement strand
TTAAGGAAAGGGCTAAACATATATTTGCCTCAAAGACAAGTGGATTTAACCAACACGCTACATAATATTGAACACTGCAGCTGTCAATCAAATAAACCCTCATGATTAGAGTTAACAATTTTGCTAATGCGAAATGATAATAAGAAGAGACAAAATGTAACAGTAAGAAACCAAAAATCAGCAGAGGTTAATCTTAAAAAATAAAAAGAAAAAATAATGCGAGACGAACAAACAAACAAAATAGGTTAAATAACTAAAAGAGCAGCAGAGGTTAATCTTAAAAAATAAAAAATTCAAACAAATAAAAAAACAAAATAGGTTAAATAACCAAAAAGCTGCAGAAGGTAATCTTCAAAAATAAAAAATTCAAACAAACAAACAAAATAGGTTAAATAACAAAAAAAAAACAGCAGGAGTTTAACTTAGAAAATAAAATATTCAAACAAACAAACAAAATAGGTTAAATAACCAAAAAGCAGCAGAAACAAACAAACAAAATGGGTTAAATAACTAAAATGCAGCAGAAGTTAATCTTAAAAAAATAAAATATTCAAACAACCAAACAAACAAAATGGGTTAAATTTACCAAATACTAAATGATCATACACAGAAGCACCTAAAAATGCAACATGGTGTGAAACCAAAAAGGAGGGAAGAGGTTAATCTTTAAAAAAAAAAAGAAGCAGATAGATAACTCTTAATACAATCATGACCATGGTTCACGCTGGCTTGATTAGCCCAAGGCTGACGACCAGGGGACCAGGGGAGAAAGCAGACGTCCTGAGGCACTCCTCAGCTCTGTCTCGTGTGTCCGGAAATTCCATCACAGACGGCGTCGTTCCATTAAACGTGGAATATACAAAGTTGGGGGAGGCCGTCAATGACGATATATCACGATAAAAACTACGGTATGTCGTGATTTATAGCTTAGGGTGGTCTGACCAGTAAGTCTCTTGGTTATTTTCGGCTCTTCCGTGAGCGGTGATAAGGTGGATGTCAATCGCTCTTTGAATGGTGTGTCCATTTTAATGCAAAATCAACAACAACAACTACCACAACAATAACAACAACAACAATAATAACAGTGCTATATAGTGAAGATAAGCAAAATTACATAATGAATAAGATAGTTAATCTTAGTAACAATTAATGTCCAAATATGCAGAACGTAATTTATTAACATAGTACTTTCATATATATGGACAATTTTCCTTTTATTTCGAAACACACACACACACACCCACTAAATATATATATATATATATATATATATATATATATTATATCTATATATATATATATATATATATATACAGGATATCCATAAAGTCCAATTAACATTACAAACATTTATTGCTCAGAATGGTAGCAGTGGGACTTTATGCACACCCTGTATATTTATATATGTAACGAGCTTGCACGAGTGCATAACGGTGCTCACGTTGCCGTGCATGACACAATGTATATATACAGTCTTTATTCCAGTCGGGAGACTGCCCCCCTCGGAATAATCTTGATTATTTCACTTCGGCCCGAAAACATGACACTCATATGTAACAATGAGACCCCATACTTGATGACCGCACGGTTTTTTAATATATATATGTTGCACGCCTTGATACGTTGCGTCTGGTGGCGTCACCTTATGCGTCCTGCGGTTTTAATGTCGGGAAAATGACAGTCGTTAGGCGTTGTGTGAAAGATAGAGGGGGGCTCCGTATCCACTTTTTTTTTGTTTCTTGCGAAAGACTTCGAAATGCAACGTTGCTTACAATGATCCCTTATATGAAAAGTGTACGTTACGGAACTCCTAAGTAACCTATACACACACACACATATAGTCTTTTGTATATATAAACACATTTGATATTATATTGTATACATATAAACATATACGTATACACCATATGTACACATATAGTATATACATGTATATAAAATTATATCTATACACATAGACATATATACGTATATATACATGCATATTCAATAATACAAACATTTACACGACGGGACAAAAACAAAACAAAAAAACAAAAACAGGACTATTGCTGTTGATACAATAAAGTACTACATTCACCATAAGACGAAGAAATCTGAAACCACTCACAGACAGAAATAAAAAAATGTGACAGACAAGGCACACACATATACAGAAACCGCCGAGTCATGATCGCATATAAACGCACACGCACGCAAACACACGTAAAAACAGACGGACAGACAAACGCACGGACAAATAGAGGGAGATGACGAAAGAAAGACAAAATATAGAAACGGCATTAAAATCACGGATGCATTTAGCCGGAGGGCGGATTCATTTCGCCGTCGTCGGGAAGGACGTGGCGAAAACAGGTCTGACCGGGCGAGTGCCGAGGCGTGACGTCACGACGCGCTGCAAGGACCATAACGGAGCCACCGGTATTTCAGGTTAGGGGTCATTTTCCTTTGACAGTAGGTCCTAGTTAATTTTTTTTTATTCTTTTGTCTTATTATTTTATTCTTTTGTTCCTTGAGATACGGTGTGACCTCCTTTACACAGTCATGTATTATATTTTCTCTCTTACGTTATCCCAAGTCAAATATTCAGGGAATTTGTTGCCGTTCATAAAACCGTACGTATACATTTTTTTAAATGACTGAAATATGTATAGAGAATATAAATAATACACATTTGCACATCATACACGCATTGATCTGTCTACCTTATATACATATATTCAACTATCTGTATAAACACACACACATATATAGTATATAATGTAAGTGTATACAGATAGTTAAAATGCATATAAAACGACAGAGAGAGAGAGAGAGAGAGAGAGAGAGAGAGAGAGAGACATTCATCTTCCACACACATACCAGCGCAGCAACGACGTGTGAAGGCATATAAATGCTCAAGTCCTCCCTCCCAACTGTTACGTAAAGACTTTCCCCGCAGCATCGACTCTCATCTCCCCGTCATGAGACTTCACCTGGGAAATGAGATGATCCTCGAGTGGTCAACTTAATCCCGTCATTACTAGTACGGACGATCGTACATAATAGCTTTTATTAGAGAGGAGTAAGAGTAACGCTCCTTTCTCTGACAAAGGCTGCAGCCATTCCCCAAAACCCCTCAAAAATCCCCTCTAAAATCACGGGTGGTATTACAGCTGACGGAGAAATGGACAGAAAGGGAGAGATTATATTTCCTTTTAAATCCTTCCCTCTCTATTACAACACGATAAATAAACGATGGGAAAATGTGTACGAGAGAGAGAGAGAGAGAGAGAGAGAGAGAGAGAGAGAGAGAGAGAGAGAGAGAGAGGGTATTGTGCCTCTTGAATTTTAAAACTAAGTTAGAAAACAACAAAAATATGATTCTTTGTGATTGAGAGACGATGGGAAAATGTGTACGAGAGAGAGAGAGAGAGAGAGAGAGAGAGAGGTATTGTGCTCTTGAAATTTAAAACTAAGTAGAAAACAAAACAAAAATATGATTCTTTGTGATTGAGAGACGATGGGAAAATGTGTACGAGAGAGAGAGAGAGAGAGAGAGAGAGAGAGAGAGAGAGAGAGAGAGAATGGGGAATTGTGCTCTTGACATTTGAAATTGAGTAGAAAATTAAAAATATTAGAGAAAGGGAAATTTAACATCATAATCTCACGTCATTGAGATGTCCTTCCGTGTCCGAAGCTGGAAGCCCTTGAAGATTTCACTTTTAAATTACAAAATAAATCTATGACGTGGAAATGAACACATTACCAAACACAGATAAATAAAAGAGGAATACCATCTCGAAGTAGGTCCAAGAGATTTTTAAACGATGATCAAACATAATCAAAGTTAAAATTCATTAAAAATAAAAATAAAAAAGTTTTGGAAAAAGACTGACAACTTCGTAGCATGAAATCTGATATTTCAAATAACAGAATAATGAAAATTAATGTTAATAATTTAATTAAGAATGCAAACTTAACAAACGTGGGCTAACGAGAACCTCACCAAAAGATTTTTTAAAAATATAATCTATGCAAACGCTGGTTAACGAAGAGAAGCTCACAAAAATAAACAAGAATAAGACGAAGTAGGAAAGCTCACCTCAGTGAGTACAGGTAACGGATGCAAGAGAGATAAGAACAAGAGATAAAAGACCAGAATGGTAACGGGAGAGAGAGGACATTCCGTAATGTTGATGCACACACACAAAAGAAAGAAAGCTCAGATAAGGGCGTCATTAAAATACCTCCATTAATTTATTCGTACTGTATATATGTATATATATTAGTATATATATATACATACATATATATATATATATATATATATATATATATATATATATATATATATATATATACACACACTCGTAATGTATATATCAAGAGGCAAGATTATATAATATCTTCTTCCCGAAAAAATTCAGGTATTAATACAGAGCTCCCGTCTAAGCGCTCTGTGGTTTAACTTTTTTTTTTTTTTCATCCAAAATGAGTGTCCATGTAGAAACCATAACAATTGTAGTTTCAATTTCACCGAAATAAAATACTTCAGAATATTAGTTTCGATTCCACAGAAATAAAATAGTTCAGAACTTTAGTTTTAATTCTACAGAAATAAAATACACCAGAACATTACAAGTTTTAATTCCACTGAAATTAAATACTTCAGAACCTTAGTTTTAATTCCACAAAAACAAAATACTTCAGAAAATTAGTTTTATTTCCACAGAAATAAAATACTTCAGAACATCAGTTTTAATTCCACAGAGATAAAATACTTCAGAACTTTATCTTCTGATTCACCTACAAAAACATTTTTTTACCACGTTGAGTCTTCTCAGAAAATATCATCATTATGAAATACATGCAATCTACACCTTCACATTTTAATGTTAAGAAATCAAAGTATACAAAATTTCCATTCATATTACATAATCCAACGAATTATGGAGGATTTGGAATGAGTGAGTGTCTGTCATTCAGGATAGTCAACGTGAGTACAAAAATGTCTCTCTCTCTCTCTCTCTCTCTCTCTCTCTCTGTAATAGCTCATTACCCCCATCATCTTATTATCCCATTGCAACATCAAGTGAAAGCCTCGTGGGACTGACATATATTGCCACGGGAAGACATTACTGTCATCTAATGAAGGCCATTACTTTTAATCAGCTCGATCCACCGTCAGAATACCTAACAAACCTACTAACAACAGGAATGAATTAGCCATCTGTATACTGCATTTATCTTGTTTCGCGGGTAAACATACTGATGTTGAACACTCCTGCCTAAATCTGTTGACGGTGGTATAAAAAGGCCCGAACTTTCTATACAAATAAATCTCTGTTGCTGGAAAAAAAAAAAAATCTGTTGCAAAACTTAATCAGCTGGAACCGAATTCATAACCGAGATTGTTATCGTTATGGCGGCCCCCCTATTGGCAGTGGTTGTTAAACTTTTTTGCCTTGCGCCCCCCTCTGCGTTAAGTTCCCACGCCCCCCTACCCACGAAACATTTCCCAACTATAAAATGTAAACAATATATTGTATAGGATTATACTTCACTGCTTGTATGGGTATATGGCTGAATTATAGATTTTTGTTTCATTGCTGTTAAATTTTTAATGAATATGCATTGTTGTTGACAAATTAAAAAATAATAATAGGCCCCATCTGGCAACCCCGATCGCGCCCCCCTTTGGGAAACCCTGGCGCCCCACAAAGGGGCGGGGGACGCCCCCCCCCCAAATTTAAGAATCATCGCTGTATGGAAAGACAGCCCTATCTATCTCTCATTTCTCACGCCACTGGCTAATTAACCTTCAGTTGCATCCAGGGAAATTTCTTCGATCCTTGACCTCAATATTCTCCGCCATTCTCGCCTTCTTCTCTGTCTTTTTCCGGTCATTTTGCAACCTTCGCGCTGACGCCATGACGGTTGAAATTCAGCTAGACCGTCTGCAATAGCGGTGCAAACGAGATACGGTAAATTATATGAATCCGAGGGCGGATTTTTTGTCACCCCGTATTTGTCGGTGAATGTGGTGACAACTCCAATTTGGCTGTTTTCGCTTACTCGGGGAGTAAGCCTACAAAGTACTCTGTTGCTGTTGTTGTTCTAGTTGTTGGGGAGGGGGGGTTGGAGAGGTCAATGGAAAAACCTAAAATGGTCTGAAAAAGGTGTTTCGCGTTGAGTTAAAGATACAGGGAATTTAAGGATGGGATATTTATGATTTATTTAAAAAAATAAATAATGTGCATGTAAACATGACAGAGGAATTATTTCTAATAAAATATAACGCATTTATTTCAATTTCCGTTGGAGAAACAACGCTCTATTTGACCGTACATTTTAGCACGCACCCCTAATTTCTAATAACTAATAAAATATAGCATATTTATTTTAATTTCCGTTGGAGAAACAGCGCCCTATTTGAAAGGAGATTTTAGCACAACCTGAGTAAGCTGAAGGTTGGATCACGCCTTGTTGCCGCTGGAGAATCAGATAGCCAACTGCAATACAAATACTAGTATTGTTAGCCAATTATATTGTTTACTGCAATGTACAGGGCGCTGTTTCTGTTCTTGGAGAATCATAAAGGTCCAACTGAGATATAAATGTTGTTCTTGGTGAATCCGGTGGCCTACTGCAACATAAGGTTGCAGATCTTTGACAATCAAGCAACCAAGTACAGTATGAAATGTTGATGTCACCATAAGAGAATTAGTCAGTAAACTGTAACATTATTGTTGCTGCTGTTGTTGTTGTTGTTGCTGTAACTGAAAATTCTGCAACATAAATGTCTTTTTTGTCCGGAAATCAGAGGGCTATACCAATATAGATTCTTCTGTTGGAAAATCATATTGCAACATCAGTTAATGCTGTTATGGTAGAATCAGATGGCTAACTGCAATGTGGTTGTTGTTATTATAGTTAGTGATTCAGGTTATTACTTCAGCATAAAGGCTGCTGCTGGAGAATTTGAAAAAATAGTATCAATTGATTTCCTTCCTATATTAAATCCATTCGGAATGTATGTCTGTCTTGTTGACTCATCTGAACTGACGTGGAGTTAGGCTTGCAGTGAAAACAAGGCGCTGCCTTTCAAACATGCAAATAAGTGGAAATCTAAGCTATAATGTAGACTCAGACCTGCATTTAAAAGAGCTGCTCTCTATTAGATTTCATCCGTACATGAGCGAAAGCATTTGCCAGATCTATCACGTAGTTTTAAACGATCACGGGAAGGTGCGTGTCAAATTTGGTGTCAATTAACCTGCCGTTTCACGAGGTTTTCATACCAATGACGTTCAAAAAAGTACATTTAATAATGTCATAAAATATTTTTTCGCACGTACAAATTATTAACACACACACACACAGACACACACACACACACACACACACACAACACACACACACACACACACACACACATATATATATATATATATATATATATATATATATATATATATTATATATATATATATATTATATATATAAAGGTTTTGCCACACAAAACCTTTATTTATACATAGCATCACGTTGTATATACTTCGTGATCAAGTTATTCGTATATATATATATATATATATATATATATATATATATATATATATATATATATATATATATATATATATATATAATATATATACACACACACACAAATTTTCGGTTCATCAAATCTACGTATCCTTCATCGCTATATCTAAGGCAGCATCTTAAAGGCAATTAATAGATCCTAAATATCTTGATCTTTGCGACCTTCTAGTGAATCACTGATAAACATCTGCTTGTCTAATAGCAAAACCAGATGTCTAAGAGAGTCAGTTCCGATTATGAATACTCTAGGTCATACACCACAATCAGCAATTCCTACAAACCTTCATTAGATTATGTATATCTTAGATATGAATGCAATAGTTATCGGTTATTTACTGTGAAACAAGGGAAGATACAGTACCTTCCCCCCCCCCCCCTCTCTCTCTCATCTCTCTCTCACGTCCCACTTCTCCTCTCTCTCTCTCTCTCTCTCTCTCTCTCTCTCTCTATCCCTCTCTTCTCTCTCTCCTCGTTATATTTCATGTCAAGGCTTCTAAATTAGCAAATCTTTCACCATTTCAGTAAGTAAAACCTATCTAGTCAATAAGAGACGGCGGTCCTTATTATATTATTATTATTATTATTATTATTATTATTATTATTATTATTATTATTATTTTATTCTTTTAGTTTATATTTTTTTTTCTCTCTTCAGAATCACCCTGCAACACCTATACCATAATCGACACCTCACAACTTTCACGATAAATCAGCGCCTGCGCACTCTCGTGACGTAAGAGCCATTAACGCTTCCACCCAGCCAGGTATATCGGGTAATTCGGGTTTGACAGACGACATAATAACAAAGCGTAACCAAGACAAGTTGTGTAACACGCGTAAGTGCCGTTACGTTACTGCCACTATCCTACGATCCTACCCACCTATATATACGTCTGCTACTGCCAGCGTAACTCTTAACATTCCGACCAACGATTTTCGTTCGATCTTTGGGGGCACTGTTTTGTCCACGGATTGAGTGATAGTGAAAGATTAAACTGGCGGCGCGGAATGGGGCATGGATGTTGATGTTGGTGTAGGTGGGTTGGGGGGGGGGCGGTAGCAAAGAATAATTGTTAAGTAAAAACTGATAGATAATGGACCAGATACATATTCATCTCCCACACTTGATGCGCCAACAAAATGAGACTTGGCTTGTTTCCAATATAAAAATTGTACATTTATGTAAACGAGAGAGAGAGATTATTAAATAAAGAATAACCTGTCAAAATGACTGTGAGAAGAAAGGCTGAATTGCCTCTGGTTTCAGAAACAAAAATGTACATTTGCAGAGAGAGAGAGAGAGAGAGAGAGAGAGAGAGAGAGAGAGAGAGAGAGAGAGGTGACACCGCCCTTACAACGATGACTGTGCATAATTCCTGACATGACAATCCGTATTCTTTGCCAGAGAGAGAGAGCAAAATCAAGGCAGTGACAGTTCTACAATGTTGTTAAGGGAATGCGCTCTCTCTCTCTCTCTCTCCACGAAAGTTTACCTGGTTTTCCGGTTTCTTAGAGAGCTGTCACATAAAAATATAATAAATAAATAAATAAAAAATAAATAAATAAATAAATAAATCGTAACTTAACGAAAGTTGCAGTGTCAGATATTATGTAAGATAAAAAAGGAAATATATAAATGACATTCATGAGTCGTTTCTTATTCATTAATTCTACAAGAGGAATACTCACCTTTTTCATATTATAATATACATGTATTGACATATATATGTAAATATATGTATACATAAGAATGTATGTATGTATGTATGTATGTATGTATGTATGTATGTATGTATGTATGTATGTATGTATGTATGTATGTAAGCAAAACAAATCTAGACATACTAGATATAACTGAAACGCTAAAAATGAAAAGTTGAAAACTTAAGTGTAACAGAATACAAAAAAAAAAAAAATTTGCGAGAGAGAGAGAGAGAGAGAGAGAGAGAGAGAGAGAGAGAGAGAGAGAGAGAGAGAGAGAGAGAACTTTCCCTTGTGTGGCGGCTCTTTACAGATCAAGAAAATACTCATAAAAAAAGAACTGTTATCCAAACAGAACTTCCAAGAGTTAATATCACAACCATCGAATGAAAAATACTCCCAGTCTAGGGAGCAGAAGTGAAAAGAAAGTATATATTAAATGATTAGTTTATAGTTTAGTTAAGGTAATAATAAAATTATATATACATACACACACACACACACATAAAACTAATAAATGTATAAAACTTGAAGAAAAAAACTCCATTAGCTCTGGGAAGCAAACAGCTCAAAGAATCCCCGCCAGAAAACAAACATTGAGAGACAATGCGTCGTCTATATGATTTCTTCATCAACTCCTTTGTCTCAACTTTACCGAACTAACACAGAGACACCGGAAGCAGCCCAATCGCCCACGACACTCCATTAATAAGGAAAAAAGAAACAATAAAAACAACAAATTCACGAAACGGCATAAATATCCTTCCAAACAATACCTGCAATTACGAGGAGCTGAAGCAAGCGTAAACAAAGAAGGTGGGAAGATCGTACGCGCAAAACCTACGAGGAGGCTAATTGCATTACTTCTTTGTGGAAATTCGGCTGTTCCTTAGAAGGTAAAGTAGGGGTTGGGGGGGGGGGGGGGGGGGGGCGGCTGCGCCCAATAACAATAGAACGAACTTTCCAATGGCTGAAGAAGATTGATCGATGTTTACGATGTATGTAATGGAGGGGCGAGAAGAAGATTGTTTATGTCGTCACAAATAGCTTGAGGGGTCTTGACTCTGTAATGCCATTAAGTAACGCAAACAGAGAGAGAGAGAGAGAGAGAGAGAGAGAGAGAGAGAGAGAGAGAGAGTGGTAGTAGTAGTAGTAGTAGTAGTAGTAGTAGTATAGAGTAGTAGTAGTAGTAGCAGCAAGGTCTGATGAATGGTGACCTTCCTTACGTCAAGTTAACTGGGCATATAATTTTGACAGAGCACTAATCTCTCTCTCTCTCTCTCTCTCTCTCTCTCTCTCTCTCTCTCTTTCCTATGTCATTTGCAACGCACAACAGCCTGTTAACAAACAGGTACTTATTTACTACTAAGGTTAAATGCGTTTAACGAATATCAAGGAAAAGGGCAAAGGAAAGAGTTTCAGAAAATTAAATGACTGGAAATAATAATAATAATATCAATAATAATAATAATATTAATAATAATAATAATAATATATTATTATTATTATTTATTATTATTATTATTATTATTATTATTATTATTATTGTATGCTGGAAGTAAACCCTCTTTAAAAACATGTTTTATTAAAGGTAATTGCTGCCTCAGCTGCATTAATTTTATACAGGTTCTTCTCTATTTTTCTAATTATTGCTTTCTCATTGTTGCTTAAACTGGTGAGCAACGCACCGAAGGTTGACATATCTCAATTAGGTGGAACGATTGGATTTTATTGGTAAAAATTTCAGTTGGGGTAGTCAAATTTTCGGGTAATACCCGAAAATTTGACTACCCCAACTGAAATTTTTACCTATAAAATCCAATCGTTCCACCTAATTGAGATATGTCAACCTTCGGTGCTTTGCTCCCCAGTTAAGCAACAATGAGAAAGCAATAATTAGAAAAATAGAGAAGAACCTGTATAAAATTAATGCAGCTGAGGCAGCAATTACCTTTAATAAAACATATAATTATTATTATTATTATTTGGAAGAAGACCCTCTTTTAAACAAATTCTGTTGAATAAAATGGCAGAATTCACCGAATTAATTATATATATACGATTAATTTGCTGAATTCTGCCATTTTATTATTATTATTATTATTATTATTATTATTATTATTCTAAAAACATTATAAGCATCTTCATTATGATTATTATTACTTTCACAACATTATCATCCTCATCACTAGTATCTTCTAATTATTATTATTATTATTATTATTATTATTATTATTATTATTATTTATTATTATTAGTTCGTATACAAATGCTCTTTCATTTTTCATACATACGAGCCGTAAAAGTTCCAAACGTCTGTATACAATAAATAATAAAAGTGAATGCAATTAACTTACGCGCTACACAGCAATGCTATGCACAATCTTACCGCGAGTTAATCATCTGGTTTATTTGCCAGGTGCTAATGACGAGGGCATGACCTTAAGCAAAGCGTCAACAGCCATGGTAATCCTTCATTAGCCTGTGATGATTACGTCAAATGACGCAATCCTGACGCGAAGACTAATCGCAGCGTGTAACGCAATTTGCGTATACTCTCGTGACACACGGATTGAGTTACGTTAAACGTTTGCTTCATCGTTCTCTTTCCGAACGTGTGTGTGTGTGTGTGTGTGTGTGAGAGAGAGAGAGAGAGGTTCAGGTATAACACTCCTTTGCCAAGGGAAATGCTGCACTTGTCGTATTCAGTTCTGCTGTAAATGGCTTTATTTTCAGTTCTGCTGTAAATGGCTTCGTATTCGGTTCTGCTGTAAATGGCTTTATTTTCAGTTCTGCTGTAAATGGCTTCGTATTCAGTGCTGCCGTAAATGGCTTCGTATTCAGTTCTGCTGTAAATGGCTTTATTTTCAGATCTGCTGTAAATGGCTTTATATTGAGTTCTGCTGTAACTGACTTCATATTAAGATTATTCTGAAATTATATAATCTCTCAAAACAATTCCTGTAAAACACATTCAGAATTTCCATTTTCCTGTCAAGTAGCCATCTAATAAACGGAACCACACTATAAATAAACAAACAAACAAATAAATAAATAAATAAATAAACTGGAAAAAATGATAAACACGGCTACCGGGCATCTACTATTAGCCACCAAGGATGACCCAAGCTGCCACTCAGTCCGGTCACCAGGCGGGCCTCTCTCAGAGCCAAGGGCGTGACCGAGGGAACACGCACTCACAGGAAATCATTAGAGTGAGCTCACGCCCCCCCCCCCCCCCCCCCCCCCCCCCCACAACAGGCCCTTTCCTTCCAGGAGGGCCGACTCCCGCTATCTGGATCGCAAGACGTGACCGATTTTAATGGCGGGTTATGTGCGAGTGCTACTGTTGGCAGTGTGTCTCTGGCCGCCCTTTCATTTTTGGGGTTACGCAATACCCGTGGCACTCTATGGTTTACGGGTATGGCTTGCTATAATACGTCTAGGGGACGCTTATAGTTATGGGAGCGGCCTGCTACTAATGGGAACGCCATGGTTGCGGGCATGGTTTTCTGACGTAACCAAAGGTCATCTCAGATGCTTCGTCGTGCTCCCATGACGCGAATAAGATGGGTATGGTCGTTAAAATAACGTTTATTAATCTAAACTGAATTCGCAGGGGTCGTGTCCATGACCTCAAGAGAAATGACAATAAAATCAAAACCAACGACAGTAAGTCGTCCTTCTTAAGATGGACATGCTCGTTTAAGTATTGTTTATTAATCTAAATTGAATTCACAGGGGTCGTGTCCATGAAATCAAGAGGAATGAAAATAAATTCAATTCAACGACAATAAATTCAAAGACAATAAATTCAAAATCAATCTAATCCGTAAGAGTGGGGATTTAAAAAAAATAAATGATAAAAGATAAGTTGTAAGAACAGGTCAATAAAATCAAGAGGAATGACAATAAATTCAAAATAAAAGACAATAAATTCAAAATCAATCTAACCCGTAGGAGTGTCCATTAAAAAGACAAAAGTTAAAAGATAAGATGTAAGAACAGGTCAATGAAATCAAGAGGAACGACAATAAATTCAAAATCAGCGACAATAAATTCAAAATCAAAGACAATACATTCAAAATCATTCTAATCCTTAGGAATGGGAATTTAAAAATAAGTTATAAGAACAGGTCAAGATTATTCCATCTATGCTCACAAACCGAGTTGTATTTTGGGATTCTAACATCTGGTGATGTTAAATGTATACAAGACATACACGAAAATACTTTAAAATTAATAGGCAGCTATAAAGAATCCATCAAGTCTCAAAAGACACGATACTTTTTTTTTTTCAGTACAAAAAATATTCTTTATTCCGATGACGTCTAATTGTCAAATAAATGGTATAAACAGGAAAGTTCCATCCGACCGCCCAGCCCTCTCTCTCTCTCTCTCTCTCTCTCTCTCTCTCTCTCTCTCTCTCTCTCTCTCTCTCTCTAAGTCTTAAAATCCATGGGTGTAATTACTGCAACGCCAGACCTCATAATAACCAAATGAAATTCTTTCCATTCCGCCCCCTTACACAAATGTGCTGCCCCTCCTCCTAACCCCCACCCCATACTTCTCTCCCTCCTCTTCCTTCGTCATTATTTTTTTTTTCCCCCGCCCTCCTCCTCCTCCTCCTCTCCTCCTCCTCTCTCTCCTCTCCTCCCCCTCCTCCTCCTTTTCCTTCATTTTCTTTTCTTCTTTTTCTCTTCCTCCTCCTCCACCCAATATTTCTTCTTTTTCTCTTTTTCTCCTTTCTCCTCTTCCTCCACATTTCCTTTCTTTTCTTTTCTCTTCCTCCTCCTCAACCTTCTCCACATATTTGTTCTCCCCCTCAGCCTCCTCCTCCTCCTCCCTCTCCACATATTTCTTCTTTTTCTCTTCCTCCTCCTCCTCCACCACATATCTTCTTCTCTTCTTCCCCCTCCTACTCCACATATTTCTCCTCTTCCTGCTCCTCCTCCCCCTCCTCCACATTTTTCTTCTTCATCTCTTCTTCCCCCTCCTCCTCCACATATTTCTCCTTCTCCTCTTCCTCCTCCACATCTTCTTCTTCTTCTACTCCAAATACTTCGTCTCCATCCTGCAGATCGGCCATTTCACTTCCCGGAGGAAATTATCGCGCAGCTGTCACAAGGAAAGGAAGGAAGGACACCATCTGCCTGACGGAGTCAGGAGCAGCAGCCTGACGGCCCTCTGACCATTCACGTAGCATACTCCTTACGACATCGTCCTCCTTCCTCGCTGGCGCTAGAATCGGCCAAATTTGTCAACATTCAGAATTTTTTTCATTTTGAGCTCGATTCGACGCAGAGAGGGATATTATTGTTATTTCTTTGATTTGAACTTGACTATAGTAGATAGAATTAAGATGGAACAAGGCGTGATACGGTCTTCAGCTTACTCGGGTCGCTTGCAAGATTTTTCCCTCATGCATAAGTTGTAAACATTATATTCCTAACTTTAAACGTAAATTAAAACGTGCTAAAATCTACGGTCAAATAGAACCTTGTTTCACCAACGAAAATTAAAATAAATACGGTATATTTTACAAGAAATCATTTTTCTGTACTGTAAAACATCCACAATATTTATTTTTTACATATCCATTCTAATAAATAAATCATACATATCCTATCATAAAATTCCTGTAACTTTAACTCAATGCAAAACACATTTTACAAACCTTTTTAGGCTCCTCCATAGACATTTACTACCGCCCCCTGCCACCAATAACAACAAAGTTTGTAGGTTTACTCCCCGAGTAAGCCAAAATCGGAAATGCAGTTACTTGTCAGAACATAGGCACCAAAACCTGCCAAATATTTGTTAAAATCTTGAATTTCCCATTTTTAGCTCGAATCGACTAAGAGACGGACATTTTTTTTATTTTTTTTTTTTATTTAAACGCGAATACATGAAAATGAGATGGAAAAATCAGAAATGCAGTTACTTGTCAGTGAGGAGAGAGAGAGAGAGAGAGAGAGAGAGAGAGAGAGAGAGAGAGAGAGAGAGAGCCTCTTTGTCTATACACTATCCATCTCACTGGATCTTCTAAAAGGGAAGCAACAACATAGGAGGAAGATAAAACAGATTCTCACAGCATTTTCTGGTCAGACGCCAATCTCCAGAGAGAGAGAGAGAGAGAGAGAGAGAGAGAGAGAGAGAGAGAGAGAGCTCTTCCTTGTCTATACACTATCCACCTCATAGCATCTCCTAAAAAACACACTCCAAATGAAAAAAAAGTATAGAATTTAGTGGTTAGACCTCAGTGTCCAGAGAGAGAGAGAGAGAGAGAGAGAGAGAGAGAGAGAAATTTTTCTTGTCTATACACTATCAATCTCATTGCATCTCCTATAAGACAGCCCAAATAAAGAAAGACAAATTATGTTATACAATTTTTTGGTCAGACGTGTGTGCACAAAAAGAGAGAGAGAGAGAGAGAGAGAGAGAGAGAGAGAGAGACTTTCCACTGCCATCGAATCAACCAGACGAGACAACAGGCCAAGTACAGTGAAAATAAAAACAACTGCCGATGTATCTTTTTCTCACATCCCAGCTTCCGGTGGGAATTTGCCAAACGCTCTTCTCATGAGGCTGATGCGAAAATGTCCCGTCCTGGGCGAATTCTCACGTTTTGGAGGTATGGTCCTGGCCGTATCCGGTCCAGGTGTTGATGAGAGGTGGCTAAAAAACTCCTTCAGGATACGGAGTATTCCTCTCTCTCTCTCTCGCGCCTCCTTCTCACAAAAGGATTTGCCAATGACTCTCCAACATATGCTATTGTCAGGACTAATATGTGACCCTACAACATATGTTACTGTCAGGACTAATGTGTACTATGCGCTCGGATGAACTATGATTTTTATTATGATTTTATTCGCGTCCTGTAAAAGCCAGCGGTGAATTATGTCACTATAAAACAAAGGGCAATTTGAAACTACAAATACATTATATTCATACTCATGCTCATAACATTTATTCCTATACAAAGCAAATATATGTTTTTATACATGTTTCTCAAGGAGCGAAACCTAGTGTGAGCAATAGCTGTATATCATGCGCACAAAGTTAAACAAGGCGTGATCCGATCTTCAGCTTACGCAGGGTGCATGTTGAAATCTATGGTCAAATAGCGCTTTGTTTCACCAACGAAAATTAAAATAAAGAGGCTATATTTTAATAGAAATAACTGTTCTGCACTGTTTGGCATGCAAATATTTACTTTTTTAAATTTTCATTCTAATCAATAAATCATAAATATCCTATCCTAAAATTCCTGTATCTTTAACACAACGCGAAACACCTTTTCCAGACCTTTATAGACTTTTCCATAGACCTTCCCAACCCCTCTTCTTCCCAGCTGGTTCCCATCCAATGAGAAAAACAGCAACAACAACAACAAAAAAGGAGTTTGTAGGCTTACTCCCCGATTAAGCAAAAACCCCCATCAACGTGTAAATTCTACGAACAAACCCAAAGCATTCGAATACATCTAAATTACACCTCGTCAAACCTCATTCTCAGACTAATCCCTTTAACCTGACCTCAGGACGAGCGCAATAATCCTCCTCCCAAGGACGGGACGATTGTTATGGAATCTCATGAGTCCATATCCTCAAGGAAGTGAATCATTTAAGTTTACCTTGCGTGAACTTGACCCTGAGGTCTTGAGAACACGCCGGGGCTGAAACGACAGAAAAAAAGAGGAAACGAAGGATTAACAAAGAAACTTTACTATTATTTATTATATCATTCAAAAGATGAGCAATATTCTTATGGAACATACCTCAAGGGGCCACCGGTTTGAAATTCAAGCTTCCAAAGAATATGGCATTCACTAAGGAGAAGTAACAGGAGGTTTAGGGAAATGCAGAGAAAAGAGATATCACTTATCAAAACCGAAAAACAAATTGATAAATTAATAAACGGACAAAAATGCATTAAAAAGCAAGGAGAATTGTATGAAGGTAGCAATGCATTGCATTTCTCTTGAACTTTTGAAGTTCCAATTGCACGGCATCCTCAGGGAGGCTGTTCCAGAAACCAGCGATGTGAGGAATCAAGGCCCTCTGGAACTGAGAAGTGTTCCAGAAGCCAACGGTGTGAGGAATGAAGGACTTCTGGAACTGAGAAGCGTTCCAGAAGTCTGCTGTGTGAGGAATGAAGGACCTCTGGAACTGAGAAGCGTTCCAGAAGTCTGCTGTGTGAGGAATGAAGGACCTCTGGAACTGAGAAGCGTTCCAGAAGTCTGCAGTGTGAGGAATGAAGGACCTCTGGAACTGAGAAGCGTTCCAGAAGTCTGCTGTGTGAGGAATGAAGGACCTCTGGAACTGAGAAGCGTTCCAGAAGCCAGCGGTGTGAGGAATCAAGGTTCTCTGGAACTGAGAAGTGTTCCAGAAGCCAGCGGTGTGAGGAATCAAAGACCTCTGGAACTGAGAGGCGTTCCAGACGCCAGCAGTGTGAGGAATCAAGGACCTCTGGAACTGACGAGCGTTCCAGACGCCAGCAGTGTCGGAATCAAGGAACCTCTGGAACTGAGAAGCGATCCAGAAGCCAGCAGTGTGAGGAATGAAGAACCTCTGGAACTGAGAAAGTTCTACAGCGAAGCACATTGGAATTAATTAATTCAGGCAGACCAGAAAACAAGAACACGTTACAATAATCTCGTTTTTTCGGCCCACTGATGAGTTACAATGCCATACGATGACGCGGGTGCTCCCGGATGTAAAGGTGCTTTTGTTTGTGCATATATCCCTGAGCGTGAGAACGAAGACGAGTCAGCTATTATTATTATTATTATTATTATTATTATTATTATTATTATTATTATTATTTTACTGTAATGATGTGTTGAAATTTTCATCGTTTGATTATTATTATTATTATTATTATTATTATTATTATTATTATTATTATTATTATTATTATTATTATTATTATTAGTGTTGTTTCAGTTGATGTTGTAATCGTTGTTGTTATTGTTGTTGTTGCTGTGTTGCTTAAATTGAACAACTTCCATCATTTTACCTTTTGGATAAAATAATAATAATAACTATAGTTATTATTATTATTACTGTTATTATCATCATTATTCCTATGAAAAACAATCACCATTACCATTAGTTGTCGCTAAAAGAGACGAATGCAATATTGGTATCATTAGCTGACGTCAGGAAACAGCGCCATTGTCAGCTGTCCGACCTCTGGAGATACTAATCCTTTGCGTACTGTGCAATTACAGCCCACACGTAATTCGAGGGGGGGTTGGGTAAATATGCCCACCGTAATTCGAAATTACCACCGAAGCCAAGGCTACGTGAGCAACTGTCCTTGATACAACCGTTTGTCCTACGAAGCGAGATCGTAAAAACACTGGGAAACATTTGACAGTTCACTGCCGACGATTACCAGAGCGAATCTTCGACAGCGGATCTGCCATTGCAGCAAGAATGCCTGTTACCTATCATTGCTTCCTCCGCTCTGATGCAATAATTCGTTGTGGGATAAGGCGTGGGAACCCGCAGGACGAGTGTATGTGCTTGCAACAGTTTGCAACTGCTTGCAACATTGCTTGCAGTCGGAACACTGAAGGCAAATGAGCTTGTAGATTATAAGCAGTTTTTTTCCATGCATGGTATGGTAAAACAATAACAACAAAAGTAATAGTAATAACCTTAACAACAGACTGGGCTATATCACGAAACCACAGAAGCAGTTTTTAAATGACTATGCGCAGCTTTTACGAATTTGCATAAACGGAATATTTTAATAAATAAATGACTGGACACGACAATTGTCCTACGTGCGTTAGACTTAAACCGAAGGTATTTTTGTAAAATAAATCAATGGTTTTTAATGAACGAGTTATACACAATCTGCTGGCCAGTTTTCAATAGTGTTTTTGTGTGACATTTTGGAACCTCCGTCGCCCTATTACGAACCTATTATATCTCGGTTCTAAAAAGGCTGAACTGCTCAATGTCAAAATCCCGGAGCGGATATGGGGACGAAGAATAAAGACTATTTACGTAGCATTGGTATAACACCACACTGTGTGGAGTTATAATTATGAAAATAATATTACCCATACCGGTAGCAGTATCACAGAGATGCATGAAGATTTTTTGAGAATTTTATATTTACTTAGAAGAAGAAGAAGAAGAAGAAGAAGAAGAAGAAGAAGAAGAAGAAGAAGAAAGAAGAAGAAGAAGAAAAACACAGTAAATTGGGAAACAAAGTCCGTAAAGATGTGATGGTCGTGTAAGACCGGAAAAGACAATAAATAAATAATTCAATAAATAATTAAATAAATAAATAAATAAATAAACAAAATAAATAATAAAATAAATACATAAATAAATAAACAATAATTTATAAAAATAGATAAAATTCATGTGTCCAGAATTTTACGACCTGCAATTCTTCGTACTGCAACATTCTTGTCTTAGTTAAATTAGCAATAAAACAATAATCTGTAACAATGTAACATAATATCTCGGTTACATATAATAAACTGTAAACAATGCAAGGAATGTCTTAACATGCAAAAGTGACAGCTTCAGTATCTATATGGAAAGTAGAAACTATTAAGGAATAAATATTCTTCGAATACATACTACCTTCTTAGTACCTCACTAGAATATTAACATAATTCATGCTCCGTTTATTCAGGGACGATGATTTTGTGAGTAACTTCTACAACAATTATGGCAAAA
>NC_087204.1:22150223-22153753 GCF_015104395.2 Macrobrachium nipponense | reverse complement strand
CAACAATTATGGCAAAAGTACATTTTAAATTAGAAAAAAGGTGAAAGTACTCGTACCTCAACGTATCCCTTTGACAAGCGAAAACCACAGTCTTTCTTCAGAGTTACTGAGAGAGAGAGAGAGAGAGAGAGAGAGAGAGAGAGAGAGAGAGAGAGATGAGAGAGCAAAACTCCTCCTAGTTAACTGTGACAGGAAATGGACGCAATGCTTGTGAGAGAGAGAGAGAGAGAGAGAGAGAGAGAGAGAGAGAGAGCGAAACTCCTAAAAAATTAACTGGAACAGGATAT
The DNA here is from genome assembly GCF_015104395.2 of Macrobrachium nipponense. NCBI lineage: Eukaryota > Metazoa > Arthropoda > Malacostraca > Decapoda > Palaemonidae > Macrobrachium > Macrobrachium nipponense. The sequence continues at coordinate 22,153,466 of NC_087204.1, read as the reverse complement.
GGAAGCAATGAGAGAGAGAGAGAGAGAGAGAGAGAGTCCTATCCTCAAAACGAGAGAGCCAACGATAAACACGGAGACAGAAATCAGAGCAGGAAATGAAAGTCAATCAAATGCAGATCGCACTCTTATCATTCGGCGTCCTCTCACGAGGACCCTCCTGTTATAATGGGTTATGTCATGATGGGCAGACGAAGGAGACTACAGTGAAAACTGTGAGGACGGCACCGCCTCGAGGGACTTGATCACCGGCCGCTGGCGCCCTTAGGAAGGGAAAATTGTAAATGGCTCCGAGGCGAAGTGAAACTGTTGGTTCCGTCTCTTGGTTACAGATGAGCTTCATCCTTAGCAATGGGGGGGAATCAATGCGGCTGAATATATTTCCATAAATTCTACTTGACCAGATATCCAGAGTGAAAGTGCATGAGAAAACTTTGACCAAGTACTCAAATTTTTCTATTATCTTGGTGCAAGCGAAAGTAACATTTTGCCGTACGAGTAGGAATCACTGTATGATGACGAAACAATATCTAAAAGATTTGTTCGGTTTGACAATAAAGTGGTTTACGGGCTCGCCTACCAATTAAGTAGTCCCGAATTCGATTCCCCGCTCTGCCAACGTGGAATCAGAGGCATTTATTTCTTGATATTATGTGCTTCGGATCCCACAAAAAGCTGTAGGTCCCGTGGCTAGGTAACCAACTGGTTCCTAGCCACGTGAAAATATCTAATCCTTCCGGCCAGTCATAGGAGAGCTGTTAATCAGCTCAGTGGTCTGGTAAAACTAAGATTCTTAGAACTGACAATATTAACTGGGGTATGATGGTAGGCTAAAGTTAAAAATTAAGGTATAATGGAAATTCCAGAAGTCGCATATAATGCAGACGGGGGACAAGTCCTTCGCACAACCCTTGGAAGAGCAGTGCAGAATATTCATTTAAGTATCGAGAATACAATATAGGATTTAGGCCAAAGGCCAACCGCTGGGACCTATGAGGTCATTCAGAGCTGAAAATGAAATTGACTGTGAAAAAGTTTGAAAGGTGTACCAGGAGGAAAACCTCAAAGCAGTTCCACTATGAATTAATTGTTAGGAGAGGGTGGATGGCAAGATGGAAGAAAGAGAATCAGAAAGGAGGTACAGTAAAAGGAATGAAAGGAGTTGCAGCTAGGTGTGTAAGGAAGAGACGCTGCCAAGAACCTTAAGTAATGCCTGCAGTGCAACGCGTGAGGTGCACTGACGACACTAACCGCCCTACGGAGTATTTTAGTATCAGCTTGGCTCCTATGGACACCAGAGGAGTTGGAAGTGTCAGACTTATTTGGATAAGAACTATTAAAAGAGAGTCTGGAGGCGAGTGGAGATTTGTGGTAGATAAAGCACGGGAAAGCCGTACGTGGCGGAATTCAAAATCCTACAGAGGCATTTTGCTTCACGCAGAGCTTTGGAGGCGATGATGATGATAACTCAAAAGCTTCATGGAAAGAAGCTACATTCTCAATCCAAGGCAAAGTTCCAATACAATTCAAGGGAAAGTTCCAATCCTTGCTTTGGAAACAAATATTCGAATTAAAATGGAAATCTACCCCGTCTGGAAATAGCGGACATACGGACTCGAGACTGGAATTCCAACATGGTGACTGTCTCAGTCATTACTGGAGTCAGCTGGTGGGATAACTACCCGAACAATTTTCAGGCGCAATTATAAAGTTAATTCTCAAGATAACGAGCATAAGTAACTTTTACATATCTTGACATAATTTTTCTTTAATTCAACATCATCAGGTTCGACCTTCACGATGCACCACGAGACAATTAAAAATGAATAATCAAATCTCATTGCTAACCTTCATCGACTAAATGAATACATTACCCCGCTTACCGGAAGTTAAACATTCCCATGAGATATTCGTAACATAAAACAAGAAAACTTGAAGCACAAATGCATTGCTCTCTCTCTCTCTCTCTCTCTCTCTCTCTCTCTCTCTCTCTCTCTCTCTCTCTCTCTCCCCTAACTGCAGTATCCCGTGACGAGGGAAGACCTCTATTTTTTTTATTATTATTATAAAACTGTAAATAATCAGAAAAATGCAGCCCGGAAATTCCAGCATAAAATTCATAACTACATTATGTGGCGTCAGTTCAACTCGCGAAGCCTCAGGCTTGACATCAGCTTGATAACTCATAATAATATATTCCGTAACAGCGAGAGATAATTTTTACTTTTCGATACGCCTTAATGGAGAGCAGAACGTAAAGCTAGGAAGATAAAATAAACTGCTTTGTTTCAGTCGTCATGAGAAGCAAAAAAAGCTACAGGTCAGAGAAAATAGAAAACGGGGAGACTTGAAGAAAACGAAAGACCCGGTTCACGGGAAGATATATTGGCGGAAGACCCATTTTGCGGGAAGATATATATTGAAGGAAGACCCATTTCGCGGGAAGATATTACATGGAGGTCGAGGTATCACGAACCGAGACCCCAGCCGCGGCGAGCAGCAACTAATTGGCTCAAAAAAAGAAAAAAAAAACTCACTTCCTTGCGAAATGATAAATTATGCTAAAAATATGAGAATATGGAATGCAGTGAAGAACATTACACGAAGAATGATGGGATTCACGATAACGGCAATTACAGAGGTCCCACTGCTTCGGGAAAAGACGGAAGAACCCCGTTGCTGGCATAATGGAGGGCCGGTCGTGTTTCGCGCCAAAAAATCTAACTTTTGACAGCTTCCAGCGGCTTCCCGCCAAAAATTCCGACGCGGATTACGCTTATTCCGCACGCGATGACGATTGTCCAAAACAATAAAAACCGTAATCTTCGAACCTGCTCTAAAGAATTGCCTCGGATTCCCTCCCGTGTGATTAGGCACTTCCGGTGGCATTTTTCATGCTAATTCGGCTGCAAATCACGGGCATGAAGTTATCGTCACATTAGGGGGAACATGGCTGCCAGCACTGGTTGGCGGGAACCCATTTCTTGTCGTGTTAATTATTTCTCGCATTTTAACGGAGCTTTTCTCCTGAGGGAATATACGTATATATATATATATATATATATATATATATATATATATAATATGTATGTATATATATATCTATTATATATATATATATATATATACGTATATATATATATTTATATACATATACATATATACATATATATAAAAGAAGAAAGTAAATTAACAAACTAATAAAATAATATATATATATATATATATGTATATAAATGAAGAAAT
>NC_087204.1:22137723-22140223 GCF_015104395.2 Macrobrachium nipponense | reverse complement strand
GGGGGGGGGGGGGTTGGGGGGGGGCAGTTGCGCCACTTGAACTTCAGATGTTTTGCCCCTGACTCACTGCATGAGGCTTCTGTTTTCATTGTACTCTTACCCAATGCCCTCTCGATGTCATGAGCTCTCTCTGGTGATCTTAATGTAAAGATCACCGGTACCTACACAGTCACGTGATCTTTAGAGAACTGTCTATCCTCTGTTCATGTTATTATTATTATTATTATTATTATTATTATTATTATTATTATTATTATTATCATGCTTTGTTGCGAATATTGTGTCCCTGTTTGGTCTTCAAGAGCTGACTATCCTCTGGAAATATTATTATTATTATTATTATTATTATTATTATTATTATGATTATTATTATTATTATTATTATTGTTGTTGTGTTGTTTTTTTGTTGTTGTTGATGATGCTGTCACTTCTGCTGTCATCGTCATTATTCTCATTAATATTAATAAACTATTAATGTTGATGCTGATGTTACCGTTACTACAACTAACAGCAACTACAACAGAAGCAGCGATTCCGCTGCTGTTATTATAATTCCCGTTCTTCTTTTCGCTGTTGTTACTTCAACAGCCAAAGGTATTACTATCATCATTATTTATATGTAGGATACAATTACAATTGGATTACACGACACACCACATCAAATACCTAGGTACCTGCCATGCAGCTCCACTTCAAATACCCAGGTACCTTCCATGCAGCTCCACATCAAATACCCAGGTACCTGCCATGCAGCTCCACACCAAATACCAAGGTACCTGCCATGCAGCTCCACATCAAATACCCAGGTACCCCAAAACTGCACCTGCCATTGTAAGCGCCATCGAACCAATGCTCTCAGCATCCAACGACCACAGACCCAATTTAGGATAAATCACTTAATAACAAACGGTTAAAAATGAGATATCCATAAATAACTCACTTCAAAATCACCGCTCATCAGACTCAAAATAACCGGATTAAGTCAATTACCGACGCGAAGTTAATGAGGTCGCTTCACTCAAGTGGTATATATTACTCGTCATCTTGATGGATTCTTATTCATATTTAATAATGGGAAGCGCGTCAGATTTCAAAGGCGTTATTTTAGCAGTCTGTCAAAAGGGAAAGTCCTCATCAGTGTCACTTTTTATAGACGAGGGTACTAACTACTCCGCTGTGCCGTTAATTACCTCAGATCAGCGGAAATTCAATTAAGGGCGCCTTTACTTAGCTCAGATAGCCGGCATGAAGAATTAACGATTCCCTTAGGAATAACTTCACGATTTCCTTCTTTAGCCGAGATCGAAGGAATTGGCCATTGAATACCCTTAATTAGCTCAGATCGACCTAATTGGACAATTGATGCCCTTTACCAAACACGAGATGTCGGAACGGGCGATTTAACAACGACACATCGCCAAGGCTGACGAAACTGTCAATTTTTACACGCCATTATATAGATTTTGGCATTATGCTAAGCACTGGGGCAACTAAGGCCATTCAACGCTGAAACGGAAATTGACAGTGAAAAGGTTTGAAAGGTGTTGCAGGAGGAAAACCTCAGAGCAGTTGCACTATGAAACAATTGTTAGGAGAGGGTGGCCAGAAAGATGGTAGAAAGAGAACATGAATGGAGATACAGTAAAAGGAATGAAAGTAGTTGCAGCTAGGGGGCCGAAGGGACGCAGCAAAGAACCTGAAGTAATGCCTACGTTGCACCGAATGAGGTGCACTGACAGCACTAACATCTTACGGGGCTCAGGCCAACGTTACGTGCGATTACCAACCGTATTAGGTCAAGTAGCCTTAAACGAAGCAGAAGTGGTAAGGTGCAAAGAACAGAACACGGAGGCAAAGAGGGAATTCCATGGTTTCATGCAGTACATTTTCCAGAAATAAGTAAAAGAAAGACGTGAGCTTGCCGATTCATCTCGCTTACCTTGTGCTAGGAACGAAAGTAGTTAATTTAAATCAATTACATAGAAATAATACTCTAAGTTCGATATTGATTTCACTGAAACGGAGTTAATACAAGACTATGACCTTAGTATTGTATAAAGCAACACTAAAATACGTAACTAATACTTAATGTATATATAAACAGCCGCACATGCGATAAGCTCATTTAGTATGGTACCTAAAACATTTAGTATGTTACCTAAAACTTAATATCAGAAACTAAATTCCCTTGCATATTTTCGCCTACTCGGGGAGTAAGCCTACAAACTACTTTGTTGTTGTTGTTGTTGTTGTTGTTGTTCTAGGTGTTGTTTTTCTTGATGGTGGGCAGGAAAGGTCTGTGGAAGAGCCTAAAACGGTTTGAAAAAAGGTGTTTCGCGTTGAGTTAAAGAGACAGGATTTTTAAGATAGGATATTTATGTTTTATCTAACATAATGAAAATGTAAGAAATAAATAATGTGCATTTTAAATAGTACAGAAAAATTATTTCTAATAAAATATAGCATATTTATTTTAATTTTTCGCTTGTGAAACAACGCT
>NC_087204.1:22129872-22137223 GCF_015104395.2 Macrobrachium nipponense | reverse complement strand
GGAAAATTGCAGCTAGGGAAAGTTAAAGAAGTTGGACAGCTAGGTAAGAAAAGACTCAACTGGACAGATGAAATGTAAGACGATAATAGCAAAGCAACTTTCTAAAACATAAAGCTACATCGCAAGAGATAGCTTTGGCACAAAATCCATTTTGATGATAAAACAGTCACTCAGTCAATGAACCCGAAAGAAAAGATAAAAATAATATACGTAATATAGGTACTTAATAAAAAGAGAGTATAAGCCATGACATACATATACACCAAGTATATGCATAAGTATGCATACACTTCACAACCAAGGTCTTGATGAGGAGTAATGACTCTGTTATGTTAATTCCGTTACCTTAAACTAATTATACGCTCTCTCTCTCTCTCTCTCTCTCTCTCTCTCTCTCTCTCTCTCTCTCTCTTCACGTCTCCTTTGAACTATGGCAGATCAATTCATGCAAAACCTAATGTTTTTCTCACTATTTCAGCCAACTGAAAATTTAAATTTAAGTTTTGTACTGCCAATGCCTAATTTTAACCTCCGATTTTGACAGACAACTTCGTAAAATTCATCAAGGACTAAAGACAGCAGCAGCAGCAACAACAACAACAAACAACAACAACAAAAACAATATTCTGTGTAATTAAAATCCACAATTAGCTATATATAGCACATTATATTACTAAATAATAATTGTGGATTTTTATTATAAGGATTGTGTCTCACGAGATTGTGAATTCCTTAATAATAATAATAATAATAATAATAATAATAATAATAATAATAATAATAATAATAAACGATTCAAAAGTACAACAATAACAACAACAACAACAAACATAAACAATACATAACAAACAGAAGGCAAAATTGGAGGAACAGAGGTCACGCCCTTTTCTCACCCTTGACTCCGAAACAACTACGCCTACTACGGTACTTTCCTCCCTCCAATCCACGGGGCATCGGGGCACTGACGACCCGCCCTGGCATTAACGATGGCCCTTATATGCATTTGCATTCAAATTGCATGCCATCCATCCACACACACACACACACACGTATACATATATATATATATATATATATATATATATATATATATATATATATATATATCCATCAGAGGAAAGAGAAACGATAGAGTTCTGGAAGGGTTCGACCTCTTGTCCTGTGATAAGACATCATCATAATAATAATAATAATAATAGTAGTAGTAGTAGTATAAGTAGTAGTAGTAGTAGTAGTAGTAGTAGTAGTAGTAGTAGTAGTAGTATTGAAATGGAGAAACAGATATATACACAGTTATGTATACTACATACATATCATTTAAAGATAGATCTGTACAGAAAAGCTTTCGGGAAACTGCTCGATTCCTCTTTTCAGTTTCTTGTGGATTTTTTCTCTGATAATAATGATAATAATAACAATACGAAAACTTCTTTCAGTTCTCCTCTGAAGGTGGAGAAAGAAGCCCACAAGATTACCGAGTATAACTTGTTTACTATGTAAATACAAGAAAACAAGTTTTATACTGGGTAATCTTGTGGGTTTCTTTTTCCAATAATAATAATAATAATAATAATAATAATAATAATAATAATAATAATAATAATAAGTTGAAAGACATTGCTGCAAGTATTTACATCCTACTGTAACGTACTACTTTCCTCATCTTAAAGAATTCTGTGTTCGCTGCGTCCCTTCAATGACGCCAAAGATAAAGAAATCTTCGTACGACTTTACCTTTGCCTTACAATAACACCAGTTTAATTAAGTCATTCCCATTTTCTTGCTTGTCATTTTAGCCCACTTCTTCCTTCGACTTTATACCGGGACATTGTCGAGATACCGTTGTTATGTCGCGTTAATCACTAAAAACTCCTCCTGACCCAAAAAGTAAAACAATACAAGAGAGTCGGTGGTGATGGTGGGGTTGGTAGAGGAGGGAGGTGGCATAACGTCGAATTCTAATCCCGTATCGCTACTCGGCAATAACGGTATAAATCCCATGGGAACTGACCTGTGGTTTACACGAAGGTATCTTTACGGGAGTCAAAGGACGTGGGTGGGGTGTGGGGTCGGGGAGGGGGTTATACGGCCATGGGGGTAGGGGTGGGCCACTTCAAAGACAGTTTGATCTTTGGACTGAACTTCCGCTCTGCCCTCTGACCCTTCGTCATCATTTCCTCCACGAGTGGCGAACTCCTTTGCCATCGGCACGAACTCGAGGGGAAACTATATACGAACGAAAATCACTGCGTTCGCTTTTGTTTACATCCGTGATGTGACCTTGACAAACAAAACAGCGATGACGTCTGTTTCGGCGAGTGTGTAATCGATATGTATCCTAAACAAATGCTAAGCAGCGAGAGAGAAAGTGTAAAGAAGAAAGAGCTTATTCATGGGTAACCGAATGGTTCGTCAATAGGCCATAGCGAAATTTGTACAGGTAGCTCATAAATACACATACACACCATGCATACATACATTATAACTACCATATTTTTCAAGGAAAATATCTTAATAAAAAATGAATACGAAAACTATAAAAAAAATAAAGCAAGAAAAATCTTCCATAAATCATCTTTTTTCAAAAATTACTACGAAAATTATAAAGAAAAAAATATAGCAAGAAGAATCTTCAATAAATTTTTTTTCAAAACTTACTACGAAAAATAAAAACATAAAATAAATGAAAAAGAATCTTCAATAAATCACATATCTTCAAAACTTACTACGAAAAAAAATAAATAAAGCCAGAAGATTCTTCAATAAACTATCTTTTTTCAAAACTTACTAAGAAAAATAAAAAATAAAGCAAGAAGATCCTTCAATAATTATCTTTTTCCAAAACTTACTACGAAAAATATAAAAAATATAAAGCAAGAAGATTCTTCAATAATCATCTATTTTCAAAACTTACGGCGAAAAATAAAAAAAAATAAGTAGGAAGATTTTTCAATAATCATCTTTTTTCAAAACTTAATATAAAAAATATTTAAAAAATACAGTAAGAAGAAAGTCTCGTGAAAGATATAAAACTTAAAATCTATATAAAAAAAACAAGAGTAACTGCTCAATAAAAACATAAATGTTTTTATGGGACCGTCTTAAACCTACGACACACCGTATTCCATATATACGTATTTCTGCCACGAAATTCCTGGATAGGCAAAAGAAATTACGTAAGAAACTTTAGAACATTATAGAATTAAACTTTTATAAGTTTCAAAATAGAAAAAAAGAATATTTTGAAAAAAAGAATGTTTCTTTTTTTTGCAAAGGCCGAAGGAGCCGGCAAGTAATGGTTATTTCGACGAGATCTCAAAAAATTAATTAATAAAAAATGAAATTAAATTAAGAGAAAAACAGAGATAAGATAAACTTTCCTCTTTCTACCACGCCATAAGCTTTTAGAAACTAAATGTACCAGCATTACAACAATTTTAAAGCTTCCCATTGGAAATTCATGACCCACACATTAGAAACAAGGGCTCTAATAAATAGGAAATTTCAGAACTGAATGAAAGATCGGACATCAAATAGCACACAGAATTCTCCAGCAAAACCCTCAACGATTATTCAAAGAAAACGTCAGATATTTTACGTGAGATGAATCGGTAATGTGGACACATTCCATTCATGTCACTTCGACTGCCTTTGAAAATGCAAGCGAAAAATGCTCGCATAATAAGATATTAAAAACGTGACGAGCATGTTGAGAGAGTACTTCGATCATTCGTATGACATAATGCAAAAATATAAACTGTCCCTCCTAAATTCCTGGCTGTCCAAATACACATAGCCTATATACTGACATTAGGACTGCTCAGCCTTACAACACATATTCCCCAAAAATTTATAACAATATTTTTTCATATATGTTAACCGAAGGGGGAATTCTCCTCTTTTTTTTCCGTTGATAATAATAATTTCGTTCCCCTTATCCATGGATTCGAACCAGCGCAAGGAGGAGAAATCAGACTCGCAGTGACGCCCTAACCATCGACCAGGCAAACTATATATATATATATATATATATATATCAATCATATATATATATATATATATATATATATATATATATATATATATTTATACATTATATATATACATATATATATATATATATATATACATTATATAATATATATATGTATATATATATATATATATATATATATATAAAGAGAGAGAGAGAGAGAGAGAGAGAGAGAGAGAGAGAGAGAGAGTGAATACGAAATGTCAATTTTTATTTAGATTATCACATTCAGTGTGCCCACTACCCCAGCGAATGCCAATAAATGCAATGAAAATAAGAGATCCACTTCGTAGAAAATACCCCCAGCCTTAGGTAGCAGTTATCTGAGCCTGGGGCCTTCTTCGTATAACGATGAGAGAGGTCAAAAAAGACACCCTCTAGTATTTTTGACTACTGTTCCACCCAACTTTGAACCCCACGAATCACCATTGTACTTTTCTCCGCTTCTACCTCAAGCGATCACCTGCAATTAGAAATGTCGAAATATGTCGGATTTCTGGAGGTCCCGTTATTGCGCGGGGGTGGGGGGGTGGGGGGGTGTTATTATTGCATGTGACGTTTTGTTTTCCATGTTTAGTGATATTCATCTGTTTCATTTGTTGAAAAGTTTATGTTGTCTATATTTGGTGGCAGTAGTTTTCATGTGTTATAAGGTAATATTTCAACTTATTTGGCGTTAGATATTTTTTTTTCCATCTAGTGATAGACATCTTACTTTGTTTAGTTATTGGCAGAGATTTTTCAGTCCTGTACCTGGCGAAAAGGATTTTAATTACTGCATTTGGTTTTAAATAATTTATTTCCTTTATGAGGTGTTAGATTTCATTCTATTTACTCTCTCTCTCTCTCTCTCTCTCTCTCTCTCTCTCTCTCTCTCTCTCATCTTCTCTCTCTCTCTCTCTCTATAGATTTTTAATTACTGCATTTGGTAGTAAATCATTTATTTTCTTTAGGTGTTATAACGTTTGCATTCTATTTACCTAAAGCATATTTGTGTTTGTGTCTGTGTAGATATATATGTATATACGTATAAGTATGCAGTATATATATATATATATATATATATATATATAATATATATATATATATATATATATATATATATATATTCAATCATATGATATAAAGATAAAAATTCCCATAAAATACCAAACACATTGCAACCGTATGTTCCGTATACTTCTCTCTCTCTCTCTCTGTATGTATGTATTTTTATGTGAGTTGTGGTGTGTGTGTGTGTATTCCCTAACAATTTTTCTTCTGCGGACGGAGAAAAAAAGAGCTAAGTAAAATGGCAGAGTCAGTCCGCCCCAGAACAAAAGGCCCATAAGCGGATGCCTACAGACCTGTTGCCTTTGAGGGGGGCGCGGACCCCTTCGACCGAGAGGTCAATTAGGGTCAAAAGACAGACTGAAAGTAACGGGAATGTTGGCGTCGGCCTCCTTTGGGAATGTTCCAGAGCTAATTGACTATTGTGATGGGGGAAAAAAAGCAGTTTTCATTTTACTCTTTCGGCTTTTTTTTTTTTTTTTTTTTTTTTTTTTTTTTAGGACCGTTTCCCTTTAGAAATCTCTATTCATTCATGGAAGTAGATCACTAAGCGTTCAACCCTTCTTTTCTCTTCTTCTTCCATCTATATTCTACAACATCACTTTCATGTTTGGTTTTACTGAATATTTTCCGCAGCTTTATCTTATCTTCACTCCTTTCAGCTTCTCATAATTGCACATACATATATCAACGACTCGTGTAAGCCCTTCATTATTAATGAGCTTACAAAATATAGATAATGCATAAGTTCATTAACTAGTGAAAAACAATATTCCAGTTCAATGTTACTGACATGATCCGTATCAATTATTTTAATTTAAAAAAAACTCATTTTCTGCTACTTAATTATCACAGCATCGCCCAGAGAAGGAAGCAATACAAAGTTAATGCCAAAGCCCCAGCGCTGGGACTTACGAGGTCATTCAGTGCTGGAAAGGAAATTGAGAGCGGAAAGCTTTGAAGGCGTAACAAGAGGAAAACCTCTCAGTTGCACTGAGAAATAACTGTTAGGAGAGGATGGATAGCAAGATGGAAGAAAGAGAATTCGAATGGAGGTATAGTAAAAGGAATGAAAGGGGTTGCAGCTACGGGCCAAAAGGACGCCACAAAGAACCTTTGTAAGTAATGCCTTCAGCACTGACCAAGAGTTTCATTCATTTCGTACGTTGTCGCCAAGGTGTTCTGACTGACCAGGTCATACCTCGGGTACGAGGTCAAGTCTAAGTTATGACATAAGCTAAACATTGCTATTCAAAAAAACATAAAACCTCAAAAACTCTGCTGTGCGTCATAACAAGTATTACTGGTTATATTTGGTGATATCTTCCAATGCCCTGTTGACTTCAAGCTGTTGAATTCTCTCTCATTTCTCATCTATCTCGGCTCCCATAACTTTTTTCTTATTATGAGTTATGCCTGGTATAATCTTCCATCATTTTTTATCCTCTACGTATTCTTTACTTCACATCATCGTTCATTTTCATACTTCCTTCAAGTTTAGCCTCCTGTTTTTTTCGCCTTTTCATTTCACTATCTATTTTCATTTCATTATCTAGGATTTATATCCTAAGTGAATCTTTGACTGGATTTATATCCTGAGGGAATCTTTGACTGCACTATTTATGATGCCTAATTTAAAAAAAAAAAATTCATTTGGCACCTTTTTCACTTTCTCTTTCAAAAATGTTCTACCCCTTGTCATCTTACAACTTGAGATTCGTCTAGATGACAATCCACGTCCAGACGTCCTTCAATGACTCAATTACCTGACCCCGCCCACAAACAAGACAAATCCACTCTGCCTTCCAGGCAAATACGGTCAGTGGGTGAGCAGACGCACCCATCCCTTACAAAAGGACAAGACCACCTTGCCCAAGTCCCTGTCTCCTCTAGGGGCAATAATTGTCCCTTGCCAGTTATCGCAAAGGCTTCATTTGCGGTTGACAAAACACCCTTTTTAAAGGCTGAAGAGCTGGTTATCCCATACCTGGGTTTACCACTGCTATAATAACCCTTTAGCGTTCCCTGGGAGGCATGCTTCGTTTATAGGCCTATGGGGACATTTCACCTTGTGAACTCTTACGGCGATCATAGAACAGCACATGCAATTAAGGCCAACGGCCAAGCTCTGGGACCTGTGGGGTCGTTCAGCGATGAAACGGAAACTGGCCGTCAAAAGGTTTGAATTGTTATTGTTAGGAGAGGGTGAAAAGTAAGAGAAACGAGAGAGAATATGAACGGAGGTACAGTAAACAGAACGAAATTAGT
>NC_087204.1:22117372-22124872 GCF_015104395.2 Macrobrachium nipponense | reverse complement strand
AGTTATGGTTATAAGTGACGTTGCTAATGTTACCGGCACTAATATATAACTGCTTCAGTGTCGAGTATTCCCCATTTGACACGACAGTCTGAAAGCGGTGGCCACGCTGAAAGTTCACCACCAACGTCCCTACCCTGAGGGGGACACCCATCCCTCGGGGGCTAATTGCCTCACCAATCCCCTTATTTGTCCTGTGTTCCCATCAATTTGTCTGTAACCCCTTCCCCTCACGATATTAAACGCCCCATCTATCCACCCATCGCTCACATCATACCTGACCTTGTCCTTGGAGTCTTCCTCTCTTGCCAGCTCCCCTCCCCAACCCCCCATTTTTAGGGGGGGAGGGACCTTCCAAACCAATCTTCTTTCAGCCTAAACCAGAGGCCCATCTCCACCCCTACCCCTCTCCTCACCACCACCCACTCACTTCCTTAAGTCTTAACACACCAGCATTCGCTTATGACGTCACCAATGGCTGGCTGACGTCTCTTCGAAGGAATCTCGGAGAAATCAAATGGTAGAATTATCTTTTTTTTTTTTTTTTGGGGGGGGGCGCTTTTTCAATTTAGTTAAAAGCTTTCCTTATTTCTTCGTTGATTCAGTGGTCTATTCATTTATTTGTTGTCGTCGCGTTCAAACAGCCTAACCAGTGATGTATTGTACATACTCATCGTCCGGGAAGCCATGTTTTTAACAACGTGATAGGCTTAGGTTAGGCCTATGGTTGATTTGCATCGTTAGTCTCAAAAACCCATACATTTTATAATGATGAAACCGAGTTCAGTATCGGGTAACATAATGCTGTATCTACAGTTATTACTGATGATGCTACTTTCGAGAGTAGGACTACAGAATATTATATTTTATCATCATACGCCTATTTATAGCTGGGTCGACTGGCCAGCGGTGGGCTGGTCGCACCTGCCATAGGTGGAAAGCGCTGATGCCACAGTCCTACACCTATGACTGGAAATGATGATGACATCCTTTACCCGAATGTCGTAATATGACGGACTAAAGGTTGAGTGATGTCTCTAAAATCCAGTTGGTTCAACCTAATATGACGGACTAAAGGTCTAGTGATGACTCTAAAATCCAGTTGGTTCAACCTAAGTCCGAAATACCAACCAGAAATAATTATAAAAAGAGGCAGACACAAAGGGGAACCCCGAACATACCCTTGTCTTGTCCTTCCAAGAATAATTCATTAGTTTCTCTCTCTCTCTCTCTCTCTCTCTCTCTCTCTCTCTCTCTCTCTCTCTCTCTCTCTCTCAGAACAACGGCCCTTTGTCTCTTATTCCCCGACTTCTTTCACAATCCTTTTCTCTATTTTAAACACCTCTGCCCATTTCCTTAACAAAGATAATAATGCCCCTTTTGTCGTTCTTGCTTCCCTGCTTCATTCCCAGTCAGGGAATGACTAGCGCTGGAATATGGAGATTCATGAAGAATTATGGGCGATGAAAATTATTTTAAAAACTGACTTTGTTATATTCTGCAAAATGTTTCGTTTCTCTCAATAAACTTTGTTTCTAATGAGCTGAGTCGGATTGGTTAACATTTCCTAGATTTTCCTGAAATCGCAAGAATATGATAAAACGCTTTAAAAATATTTAAAAATAATGTCAAGTCGAAATATAAAAATACGTGGAACACTAAAAAAACAAAATTAATAAAAACCATCTGCTGCATACACACACCGAGCAAAATCACTAATAATAATAATAATAATAATAATAATAATAATAATAATAATAAAATAATAATAATAATAAGTAAACTGTGTACGTAACCAACCAGCGACATGATACGTAGGTAAGTTTGAACTAAGTCATGTTTTCCATAAGAGAGAGAGAAGAGTAGAGAGGAGAGGAGAGGACAGTAGAGAGAGAGATGAGGAAGAGAGAGAAGAGGAGAAGGGAACGGGTGGGGGGGGGGGGGGGGTTAAAACACGGGGGATAGGTAAAGAAAAACAAATATTAGTAAAGTCTGAACTAGTCTTCTTCATAGGAGAAAACAAAGGCGGTAGGTAAAAAATATATTAGTAATGATTAAGCTGATAATGGCGCACACGGCAGAAGCTGGCGGAACAAAAACCAAAACGGGAGTTGTTGCACAAAAAACCAGAAACCCAAAATAAAATCATCTCTGGGGAATAATAAAATAATCGCTCGATCAATCACGGACGCCTCAAATCCAATACTCAATTACGGGGAGGGAAAGAAATATAGTACTTCCTCCATGAGTCAAATTCCAAATAAATCTACCATTTTTTAAATTTACCAATTTAAGGCACCCTGTCATTTGTATCGGACGTCATACCACTGACTGAGATTCGATTACCTTTACTGGATGAATTTGTTACCAGTATAGCAACTATATTTCATGGATCCAAATGAAACCAGTTGCGTTATATTTCGAATGAGCCGTAGATTTAGGATACTTACGGTTAGTGAGCAAAAAAGGCATGATCCGACCTCAAGCTTACTCGGAAAGCGTGCAAGATTTAAAAGTGCTCAGATCTATAGTCAAATAGAGTCTTGTTACACCAACGAAAATTGAAATACATACGCTATATTTTATTAGAAATAATTTTTCTGTACTGTTTAACATGCACATTATTTATTTTTTACATTTTCATTCTAATAAATAAATCATAAATATCCTACCCTAAAATTCCTGTATCTTTAACTCGATGCGAAACCCCTTTTTTCAGACCTTTTCAGGCTCTTCTATAGACCTTTCCTACCCCTCCCCAACAAGAAGATCAGCAACAAAGTAGTTTGTAGGCTTACTCCCTGAATCAGCGAAAAATTATACTTTAGTATTATACAACGATTCTTACATGCAATCACTCGCACAATACACTCCTCTTATAATGTAGGAAGGAGAGTTATTTCAACATTTAAAATCGTTAACACCAAAAACCGCAGAATGTACGAGTAGTGTAGCCTAGCACAATTTCAGCCGTTTTGACAAATCCACTCACATCGTGAGAGAGAATTCTAGCTAACCTGCCGGTTGGTTGTCTTGGTTCCCTCAATGATCACACCTTTTTTCATTTCTTTCTCGCTATCTCCTCCTTTCGAGGAGTTATTAGCAGCCGGGAAGCGTGAGAACTAATTACACTTTTGCAGCCCAGGGAAAATGGAGTCCTGGGCGTCAATCTTCCTTAATAAAAGGTCGGTGTTTTGACTGGAATTGGCGTTCATTACGTCCAATTTTTTTCCCAGACGTAATGCTGTTAATTCGACTTCGTAGCGTTCCATTGTTCCAGGGGTTATAAACCTTTAGTTGTTGTTGCATTCCTTCAGGACCCATTCCATCGTAGTTCTTAAAAATCCTGAAGGTGGAGTAATGCCTTAAAGCTCACTATGTTTTTGAATATATAATTAAGTCAGCTGAAACTCCAGTGTTATAGTCAGATCCACGTTATGATTTATGAAAACGATATAACTTCATAAAAAATGACAAGGCAAAAAATTAAAATATAAAACTAAGAATGACTTTAAAATAAATAAATTACATTTAAACACCTGTACTGATACATGCATTTACA
The DNA here is from genome assembly GCF_015104395.2 of Macrobrachium nipponense. Lineage (NCBI taxonomy): Eukaryota > Metazoa > Arthropoda > Malacostraca > Decapoda > Palaemonidae > Macrobrachium > Macrobrachium nipponense. The sequence goes on along the minus strand of NC_087204.1, from coordinate 22,121,313 downwards.
AAAACTGATAAACTTGAAACTAAACGATCGAATGAACTAGATAAAAAAAAAAAAAGGCAGAACTAACAAACACTCAAAACTGACGACGACAAAACCATAAATGACTTTGAAGGAAAAAAAAAAAACTTCATTTCTTTACAAGGTATAGGATTATGGACTAACCATCCTCTCTCTCTCTCTCTCTCTCTCTCTCTCTCTCTCTCCTCTCTCTCTCTCTCTGATATATCAGCCATGTCAAGGTTGCCATACGCAAGCGAATTGCGGTGATTTCCTTATAAGGTCGAGTGGAGGAAACTTGACTCAAATGAAACGTGACAATAAACCCTGACAAAAAACTTCATCGACAACCGTCGAAATTCTGTTCTGGACAAATAAAGTGTCAGATTCAAGGCTCTTTTTGACCGATTTGGCTAGCAATAGCTATTTCCTGCGTTATTTGCTCGAACAGAAAGTTTATCGTTATACTTATATACATACGTACAGACATACATACAAGCACAAACACACACATACACACGCACACACACACACATATATATAATATATATATATATATATATATATATATATATATATATATATATATATATATAGAATAGAGAGAGAGAGAGAGAGAGAGAGAGAGAGAGAGAGAGAGAGAGAGAGAGAGAGAGAGAGAGAGATGATTTGCCAATCAATCGCGACTTCATATAATTGTAATATAAAAATAACGATACTACATAATGACTTTAGAAAAATTCATCAAAATCATGCCAATTTTAATTTTTCTGGAAAATTCAAAATTACGTCATCGCCCATTCAGCAACGTCAGTAATTCAAAACTTTAAAAAAAAAAAATCCGTTCTCGAAAGATCGGAATTTGACAAATCATCTTGAAGGAAAAGAAAAAAAAAAAAGACTCCTATTATGTCAATAACATAGAACAATCATCTCTCACTCTGTATATACAAAATTACAGATATTATTTGTGTACGTGAGCGAATGAGCGAATGTTTTTTTAGATTAAAATAATATAAATACGTATGTTGGCTTTAGACAGTGAAAGTTTCTCGCTTTTTTGCGCTGGAGCCTTCAAGTGTTAGGTGATAGGAACGGTACCGTAAATAATTATGGAAGACACCAGTCTCCTTTTTGTTCCATATATATATATATATATATATTATATATATAGATAATATATATATATCATATATAAGATAGATATATAATATATATATAATAACATGTACTATATATATATAGATACTATATATATATATATATATATATATATATATATATAATGTACATACTATATATATATATATATATATATATAATATATATATATATATATATATATTATATATATAAATATACATGAACAAAACCCATCACTAGTCTCCCTCAGTGTTCTTTGCCGACCGAAATCAATGAAAATAGAACTAAAATCTGCAAAAACATTCCCGGAGTACAAGCCTACAACAGAGTTAGGAATTATCGTGTAACTGGCATCCTGTGAGGGCAGAAAAACTACGGTATGATTTCAACAGTACGAGATCTGGGTGTGACTGGACTTGTGGTGTGTGTGTTAAGACCTCACATTTGGGAGATCATTGAAGATGGGGGACTTATAATAATATTAATAATAATATCAATTTTATCCTTCGTTGCTTAGACAACTAATTTTTACAACATTCGGTAAATATACATTACAAGCAGGTGTACTACTCTAATAATATAAAAAGAACCAGTATGAGTAGCGTTAAAAACTACAATGGAGAATGCATGCATGTATGCCATGCCACGCACACAAAAACACACACACACACACACCACCCACACACACACCACACAACACACCACATTAAATATATATATATATATATAATATTAAATATATATATAAAGCATAATATAATATGTATTAAATATATATGCCAGTTGTACCACACACACACACACACACACACACACAAACACACATAGATATATATATATATATATATATTATAGATATATATATATATATTATATATAATATATATATATATACCTATGTATAAATTAAACAAATATCACTGTCATAAGGGTAAAGCATACCCTAAAGCATTTTATTTTCCACTAAATGCGAGCAGGCCCGATAGTATATTTATGACAAAGGAGCACTGATAAGCAGAAAACAGAATAAGCACAAAATGGAAAAACTAAAAGACTAATAATACGCAAAACATGCCAGTCAGGAAAAGGCGAAATTAAGCAAAAATAAAAAAAGTATACAACAACAACAACAATAATAAATAAAATAAATAAAATAATAATAATACGGAACTATATATATATATATATAATATATATATATATATATATATATATATATATAGATATAATATATATATATATATATAATTACACTTGTATCCCACCTTGCCTTTTTATCTCTGTACTTCTGAACTAGGTTGCGATTTGAATAATGCAACACGAGGCATGGCGCATTGCTATGGCAGAGAGAGAGAGAGAGAGAGAGAGAGAGAGAGAGAGAGAGAGAGAGAGAGAGAGAGAGACAAAGAATCTTTGAATCTGAGTTGGTCTTATGATCAGGAAGAAGAAAATGATTCATATAAACAAATCCCATCCATCAGAGAGAGAGAGAGAGAGAGAGAGAGAGAGAGGGGGGGGATTAAAATTGCCCAAGGAGATCATTCCCTCTCTGATTCACAATACTAATACCTTCAAAAGAACGTAAACGGCGAGAACAATTAAGTGGTCAGCCACAGTTTCTCACGCGAAAAAAAAAGATAAAAAACAATAAAGGTATTAGAGCTTCAAGACATTCTTCGAAAACAAAGGAAAATTCCTCTTCAGGGACGATGTGATGGGAGCCTCTGCGAAGGGCGAAGAACATTACTTCAATTATGTTAGGATTTTCCTGTCTCTCTCTCTCTCTCTCTCTCTCTCTCTCACCAGCAGACATCAGCATTGCCAGATCACTGCCTTATGCTGCATTGAAATCACCGATCATGATATCTCGTGGAAGTTTTTAAGCGTCTCTCTCTTGGCCGTGTTTTGACAGTCTGCTAAAGCCCCCTCAACCCACGACGCCCTTACGCGACCCCCCCCCCCCCACCCCCCCCCCCCCCCCCCCCCCCCCCCCCCCCCTGCCGTAACCCTCCCCCACCCCCTCCCCCGCCCCACCACCGTTTCCTTTCTCCTCCTTCAGCCGAGAAAGTGCAAGTGATGCGCTCAGAATATGTGCCCGAACACATGCCCTCTCTCCGCACCCTTTCTCCCCAGAGACAGAGGAGGAATGGGAGTTTGGTTCGTTTTGTCTCGTTTTTGGGTAGCAGAAAACAGTTCCTGTTTGGCTAAATGCAATGCGCGGAAAAGGTGTCCGAATTCGTCGTTCGAGATAAAAGACTAGATTTATTACCTTCAGCAAGTAGCGAGCTAAATGCAATGGAAAAAGGTAAAAAAAAAATAAATAAATAAAGATTTACCCAAATTGAAAAGCAAATGCAGATACACCCAAGATCCCTTTGACTTTTCAACACAATGAACTTTTCTGCGTTATATATAGAATCGACTTGAACGTGCCCCAAGTACTAAGACCTCCCTAGCACGAGATATAGAAAAGGAAAGTGGAAGCGAACGAGTTGTAACATCTGCTCCAAGGCAACTTTTTTTTTCTTCAAACAAATTCAATCCTACCTCCCCGCAGCTGTTCGATACAAGTGTTTTTTAGCAAAAGCAAAGACCATATTTAAAGGGTTCTATCTCATGTATCAAACGGAGCGCTTGAAATAGCTATCCGAGTATAATTCAATGTTCCTGATAATATAGTAAATTTATCAAGAACGTGGATCAACGAACGTCTCGTGCGAATAGAGAGAAACTTAATATTACGTTGATGCAATTATCCAGACATTGCATAACTGTGGCACATGAGAACCTTTTATTCTTTT
>NC_087204.1:22097372-22114872 GCF_015104395.2 Macrobrachium nipponense | reverse complement strand
GATAAACAGCGAAATAATCGACTCTCAAAAAGCTGCAATTTTGAACGGACAAAGGAGAGAGAGAGAGAGAGAGAGAGAGAGAGAGAGAGAGAGAGAGAGAAGAGAGGCATGAAACCTGTGCAGAGGAAGTCAGGCTCGATTCAGGAATGCCGGACAACGGACGGCGGCATCTTGATGATGCTCAAAACCCTGTTGGTCAGATATAACGGCTCTTTGCCTTCTCTGCTCTGAGAGAGAGAGAGAGAGATGAGACGAGAGACCCCGAGAGAGACCCGAGAGAAGAGACCCGAACCTGACGATTTCTCTCCTTCCTCGACTCGCCCGTTTATTGTTCCCGAAATTTTCCTCAATTCTTTACTCGCTACACTTCTAACATGACAGATTAGACTGCTGGGCAAAGTTAAACAATCATTAAATTCAATCAGACAATCTATTTACAATGAAGCAGTGGACGCAGTAATAAATATTAACCACCACCACCAATACTACTACTACCGCTACTAAGATCAATCATAATCATATAAGCAATAACAAGTCACTTTACAATATCCAACTAGCGCAAAATTCGTGAGAGACCCCAGAAAAGAACACTGCAAGTAACAGTGATTCGTGTGAAAACCCTGGAGGGAGGGGGAGAGAGAAGGGGGGGGGGTCAGTAAGTGCGTGTGTGTGTGTGCAAGGAAGGGAGTGTGCCCGGACTCGGGGCATGAGAGGGCGGAGTGACACGGGGCTAGGGCAAAAAAGCCCGGGAGAGGGCGGAGGTCAGGTTATATAACGGGTGTAGGCGCTCCAAGCGGGAACGTTCAACCTAGAACTAGGCAGAGGAGAGAGGGTCTGAGGCGTGTAACTGTATTAGTTATTTGTGGCAGACTTTTATATAAGTGTCATATATGCAGTCATACCTCGTGCATGACTATGGGAAAATTTCTTGCTAGGCACGCACACGTACACATACACATAAATGTATCACTATGTGTATGTGTGTTATTATATATATATACATATAGATATGTATACCAATATATATATATATATATATATATATATATATATATATATATATACGTGTGTATTTGAGAGAGAGAGAGAGAGAGAGAGAGAGAGAGCATTACTCCTACTGGTTATACATAAATAAACTTCATAAACCATATACATACATACATCAATCATAGTTGCAGAACGCAAACAACATCCATTACAATAACGTAAACATCATTCTCTTTCATCACACTACAAAAAAAAATACTCATGCAACTGTGTCCCTTAAGGCAAGATGACCCAACAAACAAAAAAAAACCGACGATTTCCTAAAGCATTTCTCACAATTCAGTTTTCTATTCTCTCGTTTCTTTTTATTCTCTTTCGATATTCAACGCCCAGTTCATTTCCTTCTTCCTTCATCTGTGATAACCGGTACATCCATCCTAACGGTGTCGCTAATCTCATGCAAAAATCGGAAAATCATTTTCATTTTGCCTACTCCACATTTTACATTATCCGTCCAGCCATCACTTGCCAGTGTTTGTGCAAATCATGTAGACTGTATCGCATCCACGATGCTTAAGCTATTGTTTACAACGGCACTGGCTCTGCTTATTGCGTCATCTGGTCTGTACTTTAATCCAACAGGAATTCGGAAGAACGGATTTGCATATTGGCAAGGTGATGATTTGTCAAATTCTAGGAGAGAGAGAGAGAGAGAGAGAGAGAGAGAGAGAGAGAGAGAGAGAGAGAGAGAGAGAGATGGCATCACAACATAAATAACCATCTACGTCAAAAAACAAAAAAAATTGCAGAAATTGTATATATATATATATATATATATATATATATAGATATATATATATATATATATATAGATAGAGAGAGAGAGAGAGAGAGAGAGAGAGAGAGAGAGAGAGAGAGAGAGAGAGAGAGAGAGAGAGAGATTTCAATGGCATCACAACATATACGTATATAACCGACAAATTTTAAATGAAAACTACAGATTTATGACGAAGACGAATTACCTCCACTGAGAGAGAGAGAGAGAGAGAGAGAGAGAGAGAGAGAGAGAGAGAGAGAGAGAGAGAGAAAGAAAAGTAACTATTCCTCGGGTTTTCCCACTCTCCTCGTTTTCGCTCACTTTTGATTGGGGGCTTCAGGACGTCCCACTCAGTCTTCCAAATGGCGCCTTCAAGGTGATTCCAGCCCACGAATCTTCTTCTCCAGGATTTCTGGAAAGCTCGAACCGGAAGCTGACTGCAACTGGAGTGACATTAAACGATGTCTTAGGTCCTGGAACTAGTGGGATTCGTAACTGGAGTGACATTTTCTGTGGTGAAATGATGTCTGAGGTCCCGGAACTACCAGGATTCTTGGAATGCGTTTAACTCTCAGGAAATCCTGTTCTGTCCTCAGGATTTCTCATGCGATTAAAATAAAAACAAGGCGTGATCCGACCTGAAGCTTACTTGGATGCGGTAAGATTTTTCCCCTCGTGCGTAAGTTGTAAACATTATATTCCTAACTTGAAGTAAATTATTACAGGCTGCTCTATGAGCAAGAGCCCTTGCTGGCCTAAAGCCAGCTAAATCTAAACAAACAACACATAAATTAAAGCATGCTAAAATCTATGGTTAAATAGATCCTTGTTTCACCAACGAAATTAAAATAAAGACGCTATATTTTATTAGAAATAATTGTTCTGTACTGTTTAACATGCACATTATTTATTTTTGACATTTTCATTCTAATAAATAAATCATAAATATCCTCTCCTAAAATTCCTGTATCTTTAACTCAACACGAAACACCTTTTCCAGAGCTATTTAGGCTCTTCCGTAGGCCTTTCCTATCCCCCAAAATGAGAAACTGTTATTCAGCAGTGTCTATTCGTAATAATGACAGTATATAATTACCTTTAACACCTACTAACGTAACCTTTCCTTTAGATTTGTCTTTGCTTATGGGTCAGCGATACTGTCTTGAGGAAAACCTGATTTAGCGATGCAATTCTAAATACTAATGAGTTGATACGCCTATGTAAGTACACGAGGAAACATAAATACACAGGAACATTCTCTCCTCTGTCTCTATCGTTGCATCTTTTCGGCAGAATGATAATTTATAATTCTGTTCAGTCAAGTTTCAGCTTCTCTCTCGCCTTCCTTTACCCTTGGCACGCTACCCACCCGGAAACACGTTTCTCTCTCTGCCTCTCTCTCTCTCTCTCTCTCTCTCTGGCATTACAGGTCGCATGTGTAGGCAGTGACGTCCAGGCCCGTACCCAGAGGTTTTAAGGGGGGGAGTGAGGTATTTTTCCCAAAAACTGTACCTTTTCTTCTATGTCACTGCATATATATGTATATATCATATTCCTATTATCACTCTTGTATTGCCTACTACTAAAGAATGATGTTAATACTTGAAAACAAAATTTAATAAAAAAAATACTTGCCAAAAAACAAAAGCTTGTTATTTATTACTTTGTAAGCACAGTTCATTGAAATTGATAGTCACAAGAGATATGGACTTCCATAAACGTCGGGGGGTAGGGGGGTCGTTCGACCTCCTCGGAACCCGCCCCCCCTCCCCCTCTGGTACAGACCTGCACGAGCGCGCCAAGGCGCTAACCAACATGCGCAAGACAGGCGCCGTGGCTTATTTCGTGTCTTCAATTCCCAGTATTCGAGACAACATGTCTGTAATTACCGACGGTTTCCAGATGTTTTAGATATTTCAAGTCAGTAATTCCCAATACCTGATACCCTTCAGTAATGACAAATAGGTTCTTTAGTTTTTGGTGGCTTTATTGAGTTTAAATCCACATACGTCAGATATTGCCTAGGCTGCTTGGTCAGTCAGAGAGTGGCGGTCCATACCAAATCTCCTGCTACCTTGCAAACCTAACTAAAATTACAGGGGCAAGAACCCTTTCTGGCATCAGGCCGACTATAAATGCAAGCCACCTGAACAAACACAGGTGGGTTCCTATAGTGTTCCAACGTCCGTCTGTCTGTCTGTCTGTCTGTCCTTTCAACCTCCCTCCCTCCTTCTTTACCCAAGTTCAGGTAGAGTTCCTTGAGGTCACCCGCCAACCTTTTGTTAAGTGGCGAGTGTGGGTTGTGCGGTGGTGTGTGTTTGTGTCTCTTGTTAGCGTGGGTTGTGTTAAGGCTATTGGAGATGTCGTGGGATATTTGGAATTGCCGGTGAAGGAGTTCGTGTGCTGCATAATACCTAATATGTGAAACATGCATGTGCAAACACGCACATTTGTGTTGTGTATACTCTTCATTTATACAAACACACACATGAACATATACACAGATATATATTAATATATATATTAATATTATATATATATATATATATATATATATATATATATATATATATATAAACATACACATACACACACATAAACCCTCGAGCCCGGGCCTCTCCTATCAGCAAAAGGTTACGAGAGGACGTGTGGGATCTGTGTTCTTGAATTGTTAGCGACACGGTGCCAATGTAACCTCGGGCACTTCATGGAACCGAAATTTGGCCGACAAACACCTTGAAGGCTTCGGGTTATTTTGCCGGTTTTCGTATAATAATAATAATAATAATAATAATAATAATAATAATAATAATAATAATAATAATAATAATAACTGCTGTTTCTACAGCATTAAGCTTGTACAAAATATTCTGTGTTCATCTATTATATTCTTCTCGTCTGCTGGAATAATATAATATAATAAAATAATAATAATAATAATAATAATAATAATAATAATAATAATAATAATAATAATAATAATACCACATGCTCATCATACCTTGTACGCGAGTACAAAAATAACATAAATGTTTATAAAAAAAAAAAAGTTAAAATTGTTTCCTGATGTGTAATATCTAGAGTTCCTTCTTTAGCATATGCTCCCTCTATCAATTGAAAACTTCTATTGTTCAAAGGGCATAATTTTCTCTATTTGAAAAACGTCAATATCAAAATTCGCTCTTTTTAACGGGTATCAAGGCTGACCTGGGCATCTACGCCCTATATAGTCTTTCCAAAAAGGAGACAGACTACAAGGAAACGTAAAAAAAAAAAAATATCGCTAAACACAAGTAAAAGACAACATTACCTACAGCAAGAAAAATCGAAGAAAAAGACTATCACACAACACGATGATATGTAAAACCCCTAAATTCATTTGGAGGTAAGACTGTACGATTCAGACAATGATTTTGCAAAGGACTACACATTCTCAGCTTTCTAAAACGTCTATTCTGATTATTCTCAAATTTCACGACCTTCTTCAGGACAGCTACAATAAACGTCCGTCTTAAGCATTGCAACAGAACAGGTAACTTAAAAATGGGCACATAACGGGTCTTTCTCAATGATAACCACAACGTCGTTATACTTACACTTTAATAATAATAATGACCAACTAGATCCCTCTTAAGGTTAGCTGTTGATCAGGTCTTACGAAATGCTCCAGAAACGCTTTGTTGAGAATATATCCATCAGAAGACGAATAACAGAACAATGGTGTCTTAAAGTCATTTACAGAACAGGGCTTCTTCTCTATTATAAATATAATAATTAATAATAATAATAATAATAATATAATAATAATAATAATAATAATAATAATAATAATAACAATAATATTAATAATGTAAAAAGAAACAAACAAAATTACTGAGTATAACTTGCTTACTTATATTTACATATTATTTTACTAAAAAATAATATGTAAATACAAGTAAACAACTTACACTCAGTAATTTTGTGGGTTTCTTTTCACATCTTCGGAAGAAAACTAAAAGAAGTTTTTGTTTTTGTTTGAATAATAATAATAATAATAATAATAATAATAATAATAATAATAATAATAATAATTAATAATAATAATAATAATAATGGATAAACAAATCCACAGTTATATATATGTACATAATATATACTCAAATATAAATCTGTACACAAAGCCTTCAGGAAACTGTTCGAACAGTTACCGAAAGCTTTCAGTACAGCTTTACCTTTAGATAAATAAATAAATAAATATATATATATATATATATATATATATACTATATATATATATATATATATTATTCATTATTAAGGGTGTTTTAATTAATTAATAATAATAATAATAAAAACAGATTATTCTCAAGACCACCTTCAGAAAAAGGCCCACCCTCGATAGCAGACATCCTTGAAGACAAAAAGACAATGACAGCGACTTGGCCCCTTACCCACCCATACCCTTGGCGACCGCCCTTCTAAAAAAGGCGTTAGGCTAAACGAAGGCGTTCACGCCCACCAGTTACTACAGGAAAAGGGCGTCGCAGCAGCAGCTCCGCCACGACCTTGGCTGTCTAATGATGTCATGAGATGGTGATGACCTTTGATAATAATGAAGTTTTTCATGACGTGGTACCTTATGAACATATATAAAAAATATAGTATATATATATATATATATATATATATATATATATATATATATATATATATGTGTGTGTGTGTGTGTGTGTGTGTGTGTGTGTGTGTGTATGGTATATGCATATACATACATACACATATATGTATATACACATACATATCTATATATACATATATATATATATAATGTGTGTATATATATACATACATATATATGAATGAGTCTAAGAACTCTTCAAATGATTTCAAAGTAAAAAAAAAAATACCAATATTAACCCTAATAATACCTAAATATCACAACACCTTACAAGAGGGCATATCTGGTTTGAAGTGTGTTCTGTATTCAAACTCCCATTGAGGCCATCCTGCTTTTAACCTTGACAACTCTCAGCTGAATAAAAATCTACAATAATCTTATTAATAAACGAAGTATACTTAAAATATAGTTTGCTTTTCCGATTAAAAACAAAACCGTCTCATTCCACTGAGTATGAAGCAGATAATACCGTGCGCTTCCCTAACAAAATAATAGACTAGTTCTGCAATTTTGCTCCTGGCTTGCAAAACGAGTTGCTACATTAAAAATTAAAAAAAAAGCACTATCGCAAAAAAAGAGAGCAAATTTGCTCTCAGCATTCTTGCAACTTCTTTTTATCAATTTTTTTCTCTACTCAATCTATCCTTACCATCTGATTCACCAGCTGCCTAACTCTTAAAGTCTTTTTGCCTCGAGGAACTCTCAAATCGACAGATCTTTTACTAATCAAAACTACACAGAAGTTACCACTGGACTACATTCTTTTCAAGGATCTGTGATATAAAGTGAGTTCTCCAGTACAATTAGAACTACAATGTAGTATATATATATATATATTATATATATATATATATATATATATATATATATATATATGAGTCATATCACACTACCTTGATTCATATACATACATCGAGCTACAAATGTCCTTTACTATCTAATCCGCTCTACATCAGAATTAATATATTTTCATATATTTTCATATATGTTAACCGAATTTCTTATCGACTAAAAATTCCCCTTCAGCTACTATATATGAAAATATGTTAATTCCGAGGTAGAGCGAATTAGATATTAAAGGACATTTGTAGCTCGATGTATATATATATATACATACAATTATATATGCACGTATAGTATATATTTTAATATATACAGACCATGCACACCTAGCCAAGAAATGTATCTATTAAAAAAAAAAACTCATATTTAGGAAGGGAGAATCTATTGAGTGATATAAGGCGTATAGTATACACAGAGGTCACTCCTACTATTACCGTTCTCTCTATAACAAATAATACACCTGCTACTAACGCTGTGATTATTTATGATGATAACCTGCTTTCAGAGAAACAACACAGCAAGAGAGTGAGAGGTACAGGAAACCCGTCGCAAAAGGAGTGAAAGTTTATGAAAAAAGATACGAACAAAAGAAAGATATATACTAACTGTTACGTCATGAGAGTACGATTGGCGTAAGCTGGCTACTAAGTATAAACATCAGCCAGAGAATTTGGTCTACTAAGTATAAACATCAGCCAGAGAATTTGGTCTACTAAGTATAAACATCAGCCAGAGAATTTGGTCTACTAAGTATAAACATCAGCCAGAGAATTTGGTCTACTAGTATAAACATCAGCCAGAGAATTTTCTAGACCATTCCAGGTAACCAAGAAATTAGTATATATTACAATAACAAGTAGACATTCGGAATTTCTTCACTGATTTTCTAAATGAAGCGACAAATATAACCAAGGTCCGGATACAATAAGAAATCGATGACCACAATGCGTAAATGAAAAGATTATATTGATGATTCAAAATTGGTAATCGTTACCCAAGATATTAAGGGCTATACGTTAAAAAATTATTATATATTCCAATATCAAGGAGACATCCGGAATTTCTTCACTTTTTTTCTAAATACTCTAATGAAGCGACAACTAACCAGGGTCCGGACACAATAAGAAATTGATGACCACAATGCGTTAAACAAGAGATTATATTGACGATTCAAAAGGCAATAGTTAATTGTTTAACCAAGATATTAAGGGATTTACATTAAAATAACTAATCCTAAAATCATTTCAGTATAATACCAAATAAGCAACCTCCAAAATACAGGTGAATCAACCTATATAATTTAAATGTCACAGGCGCCCTAATTTCCTTGTTGCAAGGACAGGCTTGATTTATTGCCATCCACACCTCACCACGCAAAAAAAAAAAAAAAAAAAAAAAAAAAAAAAAAAAAACAGAAGGAAAAGCTTTCACTTATGCTCAGACTCATTACATTAATTACCTCAAAAACAAAAGAGCATCAGGCCGCTTAAAGGTAAGACTTAATAACCTCTGGCTGCAATAAACTTGAAACTTGTTCTTTAGCTACAAACCTAACTCTATCAGTCTGTAGTACACACACACAAACACACACACACACACACACTGCACAAATCTTACTATGAAATTACTTTGTCCCTTTCGAGATGCGAACAACGTCCTATATATATATGTGTTGTATTGATTAAAAGGTACATTCTGAGAAATGGCTCAGGTCACAGGCAATATTTCTCTCTCTCTGTCTGTCTCTCTCACACACACACACAGATATCTATCATATATATATAATATACTATATATATATATATCTATATATATATATATATATATATATTATATACGTAATGAATAACAACAAAATACTCAAATTTAAACCGTTACCATGGTCGAAGGTACAATATTTTTCTACACATGAGTTACGGTAAGTTAGCAAAGATAACTCAGCTCTGTAAGAATATAATATTCCACGGTAAGGCCACGCCCCCATGTAATTCTGAAATATGATACCAGGACTAATCTTGTGTTGGAAACGACACCATAATACTGACAGCATAAACACATTTGCTTTACCGCTGGGCGCTCCATTGGCGAAGTTGAGCAATACTGGGTCTGTCTAAAGCTTGGATGGGTGACCACCCAGAACAGACAGAGGCCGTAGACATGTACGCCCCTCTAGCACCTATGAGACAAGACCTCCACCACCCACTCTAATGGAGGAGGAGAGAGAGAGAGAGAGAGAGAGAGAGAGAGAGAGAGAGAGAGAGAGACGACCCTCTAGCACCTATGAAACGAGACTTCTACCATCCCTTCTAAGTGGAGAGAGAGAGAGAGAGAGAGAGAGAGAGAGAGAGAGAGAGAGACGAGAGAGAGAGACGCCTTCTAACACCTACGAGACAAGACTTCTACCATCCCCTCTAAGTGGAAAGAGAGAGAGAGAGAGAGAGACGAGAGAGAGAGAGAGAGAGAGAGACGCCCTTCCCTTTAACACCTACGAGACAAGACTTCTACCATCCCCCCTCTAAGTGGAAAGAGAGAGAGAGAGGAGAGAGAGAGGAGAGAGAGAGAGAGAGAGCCCATTCTAGCATCTATGCCTCAAGACTTCTACCATCCCCTCTAAGATGGAGGAGAGAGAGAAGAGAGAGAGAGAGAGAGAGAGAGAGAGAGAGAGAGAAGCCCTTCTAGCATCTATGCGACAAGACTTCTACCATCCCCTCTAAGTGGAGAGAGAGAGAGAGAGAGAGAGAGAGAGAGAGACGCCCTTCTAGCACCTATGAAACGAGACTTCTACCATCCCCTCTAAGTGTGGAGAGAGAGAGAGAGAGAGAGAGAGAGAGAGAGAGAGAGAGAGAATCACTTCAGCCACATCTGTTACTTAATTAACAGCCTTGAGTTTTTACACTCAAAGACTTTGCAGTACGTGACCGTCATAACATACAACCCGCTGCTGTTGTAGCCACAAAACGGGACGATTGATACGAGCCTTCTGTCAACACAAAGAACTACAATCGTGAGAAGAAGCGGTTTTTTTTATCTCTAAGAAATTACCGGAAAAACTTATCATAAAAAGGTCCAGTCAGATAAAGAGACCAAATAACTTGATTCAACTGAATAAGTCGACGGGGAGTGTGAAGATCCACCTAGCGTCTCGATCTAGCGCAAACCAAAAGTTATTATATTGGAAAATATCAAAATAATTTATTGCAACGAAAGCTAGTATTTAAATAAGAACCTGCGTAACCTTTATACAAGTGATAATATGTCGAAAACACCTAAGGAAGGTCTTCAAATATCAGAATTACGAATGCTGACCTTTGATATCTGTTTAATACGAAATAACATCATATGATACTATTGGGTTACTAACAAAAATGATGTGCATTCTCTCTCTCTCTCTGCTTTCTCTCTCTATCTCCTCTCTCTCTCTATATATTTTATAGATTATATATATACAATATATATATAATATATAGATATATTTATATTTATATTGACATATATATATATAATATTTATATATATAGCTATATATAGATATATATAAAATTCCACTTACCAATCATGATAAAATGGATCAATAATTACGGAAGATCCACATGAATGCATCGTCATTAAAGCCAGTACCATACCATAGTATACGATCTTGACTCTCTCTGTACGTAATATACACGAACCCCTACTAATATCAACCCCAATTTCATATCAATCCAACGTTTCTCTTTCTCGCAGAAATTCCAAATCCATCGTCAGCATATTCCATCTACAAATAAGCCATCTAACCTGCCCTCCTGGGACGTTATCAGTGACTTAATGACGTGAAGTCAGCCAACGCGCATTCCTTCAGTATTTCGAAAGACCGACGAAGAAGTCTGTCCGTTTATTTCTCCTCTAGGAAATCCGCCTGCGATCTCAATACGTCACAGGTTGGAGACTTTCCCTTTTCTCCGTCCTTGCCACCCTCGGGTGCAGATAAAGTATTGAGGACAAATGTGATCCTCTCCAGGTAAACGAGGTTTACACCCCCAAGACGCCAGAAACCAAGAATATATAAAATCTGCTTTCGCTGACAAGGTAGAACAATGTGAATCGCTGATCATCAATTTCAACATGAGTCCCTTACCCCCTATAATGAGGTGATGCCAGGAAAATCAACACAATTTTTACTAGTCTATTCACGCTTTTTCTGAATCGCGGATGAATGTCCTGTGCAGAAATCTTCCACATCATTTGCCGTTTCACATTCCAACGCAGGATGCTTATCAGCAGAGCGCTGAACCCAAACACAATACGTCATATGGGCTATCATCTTGCAATGCAATGTTCCAAGGAATAGGATGTCAATACGCTGAAGGAAAAGCCGAGAGAAGAAAATACGAACAATAAACCAGTGGAAAATATCGCATCTTTCCCAAGATGCTCTGATACTTTTGGCATATAAAACATTTTAGTTTTACTGAAGGTCCGTAAACCATCCGTAAAATACTGTATCAAAAACTTGACAAAGAATAATGCAATATCTTATTAACAGTCATGAGATAAGTAGTTGAAGGTTACAAGATAATACTGCAAGAGTTACTTGTGTTTTAAGTTGTTACAAATCCCATCGTGGAAAACAAACTTAGAATTCTCTCTCACAATAGATTATTCATCCTCTAAGTCGATTCTATGAGTCCTGCAACTCTTCCAGAATAATCTCATGGAAGAAACTTTCCAGAATTATCTCAAGGAAGAAACTTTCCAGAATAATTTCATGGAAGAAAATTTTCAGAATAATCTCATGGAAGAAGCTTTCCAGAATAATCTCAAGGAAGAAACTTTCCAGAATAATCTCATGGAAGAATCTAATCTAGCCTACGCGTCACTGATAAAGAACAGCATGTTCTCCTTTTATTTTTCATTATATACTATTTTCGCTCACTTGGGGATTAAGCCTACATACTAATTTGTGGTTTGGTGTTGTTGTTGTTCATGTTGGGGGGTAGGGAAGCCCTATGGAAAAGCCTAAAAAGGTCTGAAAAAGGTGTTTCGCGTTCAGCTAAAGATACAGGAATTTTAGGATAAGATATTCGATTCAATTATTAGGATTAAAATGTAAAAATTAAATTATGTGCATGTTACACAGTACAGAACAATTATTTCTAATAAAATATAACGTATTTATTTCAATTTTCGTTGATGAAACAATGCTCTATTTGACCGTATATTTTACCACGTGCCCCGAGTAAGCTGGAGGTCGGCTCACGGCTTGTTCCCTTGGGTAAAAAGTAGGCCCAGAAGGCACAACCGCTTCAGTTCTCAACAAATACTGGTAGGATGAGGTCGCCAGACGTACATCCTGTCCCATAGTATAAATATATATATATATATATATATATATATATATATATATATATATATACTCAAGGGTCTTACATCTTTGCTGGTGGTCAACAATCCGGGTACAAATTCGACCAACATTTGAGCCTCTATATAAATATGCCTCCCTATGTCTCTATCCCACAATAACCTCCCATTTCTAACAAATTAATGACACCATTGATTTCCCTCTCTCAATCTCCCTTCAATCGCTTCCTCATCAGACTTCGTAGGCTAGATTACGTCTGCCAGACCCATTGTTTCTTGGATGGTAATAAGGTGAAACCGGCATCAGACCATCCGTTATATACCAAGAGCTATTGACTAAACATGCTCAATGTCGGTTCATGAAGCGTGTTCTGGTATCTTACTTCATTGTGTATTCTATTGCCAGTTAAAAAAAAATAATAATAATAGTGTACTTAGGAAGCAGACCCTCTCTCAAGTGTAACACTGCTGAAGTAGCCATTACTTTTAATAATAATAACAATAATAATAATAATAATCATCATCGCACACAGTAAGAAAAGTGATGGACTCCTAAGGAGGCAGGACGCAACCCGGAACCCCACGCTATAAATACCATCCAGTCGAATTGGAGGACTGTGATAGACCAAATAAATAAAATTAATGGACGAAGAAATCCACAGTAATGTATGGGTACAATAAAATGTTAAAATGAATCTAAACCAGAGAACTTTCTGGAATCTATTCAATTCCCCATTCGAGACTGACAAGGGGAATCACTGAACAGATTCCCGAAATCACCTTGTTTAGATTAATTTTTAATTTTATTTGTACCATTCCATAACAGCTGATTTGTTTCTCCATTTCAAGACTCATGCTGTTACGAGTATTTTTCAAGTAATAATAATAATAATAATAAAAAAATAATAATAATAATAATAATAATAATAAATACGACCAATCAACAAATTTAATTTCTTCAATAATAATAATAATAATAATAATAATAATAATAATAATAATAATAATAATAATAATAATAAGACCCTCACAATTTGAGTTCATTACATTTATTTGAAAAAATCTTACAAAATTCCTAAGTGCTTCGATAGCTCCATTTTTTTACCTGCTTACTGGAGAATGGAATGTACATAGAGAAATGCTTCAGGCATTTTAGAGATGATAATAATAATAATAATAATAATAATAATAATAATAATAATAATAATAATAATAATAATAATAATAATAATAATAATAATACAGACATTTTGAGCACCCTTCTGTTCAAAAGGTAACTTTTACTAACCATAAACGCCACGTTTATAATAACAGTACTAAATATAATATGACTTCAAGCGTTGCAATTGTGTATGAATAATACTGTGATATCATCATTATATCTAGTATGGTTGCACGAACTCAAGATCACATGATGAAGACAGAAGATGAATTTTTGCAAGAGGGCGGCTTTCATCGTTTGTAAAAAGACTGCTTTCTGTAAGAAGTCTGAAAGCATACATTCTGATTTTTTATTAGAAGTATGAAAGCATAAATTCTACTTTTTTGCCAGAAGTTTGAAGGCCTAAATTCTACTCTTTTATCACAAGTCTGAAAGCAGAAAGCAAAAATTCTGCTTTTTTATCAGAAGTCTAAAAGTATAAATTCTGCTTTCTTTCAGAATTCTGAAGGCATAAATCTTGCTTTTTATCAGAAGTCTGAAATTAAGCAGATTATTATAATAAATATATATATATATATATATATATATTATATATATATATATATATATATATTATATATATATATATAAACAGTATAAAATTCGATATCCTATTATATGGTTATACAAAAGGACAAAAGGGCCAATCCACTTTCGGCGTGCACAGGGTCCTTGCTTGTCGACCACAATGCAATTTACAGTCTGACAACAATGAGTTTGTATCCATTAGTTTCCGATGGTTAGTGACAATAGTCAGTTATCCGCTACACGAAGGAGGTTGATGTGAAGATCGACCCAGACAGAAGACAATACCTTCTTTATATATATATATATATGATAATATATATATTATATAAAATATAATATATATATATAAATATATATATTAATATATAGTATATATATGTATATATAGATACGTTAAACCTTGATTTCAAAGCGAATTCTTCGAAGGAAACTAACAGTTTTTTCGCTGACTCGGGGAGTAGGCCTACAAACTACTTTGTTGTTGATGATGTTATTGTTACGGGGGTGGGGGGGGGGGGGGGGTGAGAAGCCTAAACTAAAAAACTTCTGTAAAATGTTTCGCCTTGAGTTAACGATACAGGAATTTTGGGACAGAATATTTATGATTTATTCATTAGAATGAAAATGTGAAAAATAATTATTTTGCGTATCACACAGTACAGAAAAAACCATGTCTATTATAATATAGCGTACTTATTTTACTTTTCGTTGGCGAACACTAATAATAATAATAATAATCTCACCACAACGAACGTATTTAAAAAATTTATCACAATATAAACGATATACCTACTATTACTTCTTCTACACCACGATTTTAAAGCTTTAAGTTACCGAACAATATTATAAGATTCATAAAATATCTAAACTTTAAGAACCTATTCCATGGTTCTTCGGAAAAAAAAAAAAATAATCATAGACCCCACAGAAAAAAAGGGAGGCTTAAATAGGAAGGGTTCGTTGGTACTTATGGTTCAGAATTTTGGACCAAGGTGGCCTTATGCCAGTAGAGGCATTTACCTATTGAAAGACCGTAAGTAAGCTCAAGTGCTGAAGGGTAGGAAGGAGCCTAACCAACAGAGACCTATATACTCATTTAAGTACACGCAATAAAGAACCCTTGAGCTACCAAAATAAGTAGTACATACAACAGAACCCTAGACCTACCAGGGTACGTGCAACATAGACCTACCAAAATAAGTACTACATGCAATAAAGAACCCTAGCCCTATCAAGGTATACGAACACGCAACACAAACCAACTAAAATAAGTGCATGTAATTGAGCCTTAGACCTACTAAAATAAGAACACGAAACAAAACACTAGACCTACAAAGATAAGTATATACAAAAGATCTCTATGCCTAACAAAATAAGTACGTGCAATGGAGCCATATACCAACAAGATTAGTACATGCAAAAGGAGCACTACCCTAAACCTACCATGATAAGTATATGCAAAAGAGCCCTAGGACCTACCAAAATACGTCCACGCAACATATCTAGACCTGCTAGAATAAGTGCATGTCAAATTTGCAATCAAACACAAAATTAACCCAATGATTTAACAGCATATTCTAAAACCACGTAAACAACATTTCACAACCAATATATTTAAGGTTTAAAAAGCCAAATGTATCGATTCTACTCTACCTAGCATAACCTAAATTTGAAAATTGAACCTAACCATATGAATGTGATATTAGATAGTAAAAGAAAAACCAACATATCTTGAACTTCAACGAAATGTAGTTTTTATACGTTATTTTTAAAATATGGTATCATGTGCTTATTTAAATTGCGCCAACTTAAACCTACAGTTAGGTAAATCATAATTAAATGCCTTACCGTTAAAAAAAAAAAAAAAAAAAAAAAAAAAAAAAAGTTAAATGGTTGGTTAACTTCAGCCTACAGTGGAATTATTAAATTAAAATTCTACGGTTGGTTTCCATCCCGCAGTGAAATTATTAAATTAAACTTGAATTAAATAAAAGGCAATGGTCTGTTAACATCTCACTAAAGTGAAATTAAATCAAATGGCAATCAATTGCCGATAAAGGAAAACGTCAAATGGCAGAAAGACAAAATCCGTTATAAATATAATATACATTAGATGATTCAGAACCTTGTAATGTATAATAATTATAATGAAAAAAATACAAACATATACACAGCTATTAACTTGCTACATTAGATATATATATATATACTATTATACACACACACACACACACACACACACACACACATATATATATATATATATATATATATATATATATATATATATATATATATATATATATATATATATATATATACCCTGAATATAATAAAAATACAAACATACAAATTGCTTTTAACCTGCTACTTTATTATATATATCATATATATATATATATATATATATATATATATATATATATATATATATATATATATATATATATATATATATATATATATATATATATATATATATATATATATATATATATATATATACATATTCCTCTCCCGCGAGATCCCGCTAGGCGGAGTCCCTACTAGGAACTTCAATGCGGTGGTGGGGGGGGGGGATGGATTGGTGGCGGGGGAGGGGAGAAGGGGGTTAGCACCCCACCTCCCAAATCCTCACCTTTAGTTGATCCAGCCAGAACTGCCGTTGACGATAATATCATCAAAATCAAGGCTCCTCCTCCTCGGCCCTCCATCATCCTCCGTCTCGACACAGTAGATAGTATCCCCGAAAATGGCGAGTATCCCTTGGGAATATTTTTACAAGATTCCTTCACTCATAGACGCAAATTTTGAGCAGATGTGGGGGTGAGAAAGAGTGCAACAACGAGAGGGAATTTCGACGCACTACCGTCACGTCACACCGTCAATAGGATACTGAGAGAGCGTTGCGTAGGCAACCCTCTTCTTCAAGGTACCTGGAACTGGAAGTGTCGCCCACACGAGGTCTTCCGCGCATGCGCGCGCCTCTGAGCTGATCTCATGGCCGTAATGTGCAGGGTGTCCATAAAGTCCCGGTACCATTACAAGTATTTATTGCTCAGAATGGTACTGGGACTTTATGGACACCCTGTGTATCTGGTGTTGGACCATGGTTAGGTGTTAAAAA
>NC_087204.1:22079872-22092372 GCF_015104395.2 Macrobrachium nipponense | reverse complement strand
AACTATATGACCACGACGAAGGCAAGGCGTGAACTGAAGACGGAGTTCGACGAGTTGAAAGTCCGATTTACAGTTACACTTTCCCAGTGGATGCTCATCCGTCGAACTGTCGCGGGTGAACTGTCAGGTAAACCTGATCGCGATTCGTGAATACCCGGCCTAACCCATAATAGCAACGGCTCAGACTGACTCCCATGAAAAGGTAGCGTAAAGAGTATCGAGCCTGCCAAAGTGCCTTTTCTACCTACTATGCATTTCAGGGCTGTGTCTTATAGGTTTTAGTTGATAAAATCTTTCCAAAGCATCGGATATGGATCATATATTGGAAATTACAATTTGAAGCCACGGCCTAATTGGCAAAAATAGGCACTGATGTCTAATGTTGATAATTAAGGCATTTATCGGAGTAAATCACAGAAATTTCAAGGGAAACTTAGCTAAATTTAGTAAGCACCCAGAGGGAGGCTAGTGAAACGTCATTACTGGAGGCCCTCCCACTCATTTATACTGTAGTATGACGTACTTTACCAGACACCCCGCACATATACTTTAGGAATGAAGACTCAGATGTTGGTAGTAGTAGTAATAGTAGTAGTATATGGGATTCTTGTTTTTTTTCGCAGACGCAAACACCTACCCTACTCTCTCTCATCTTTCCGATGAAAGTACAATTAAGGAAGGAGCATAAAATGAGAATATTAAGTCTGTAATACAGTTCCTTGACCCAATTCACGTTTCCTTTAACTTGAAATATGCACCAAGTCTTACACACACTCTGTGAAAACCATTGTTACCCTGGAGTTTCTGTTGATTCATATTGTCTCAAAAGTTCCGGCTCGCGTGTACCTGCTTAGTCCTGCTAAATGAATGTAACATAACGCAAATGTTCTAACCTTAACTTCCTTAATGCATGATCAGTCCCATAATAAATCCAAAGTATTTAGTATATCATACAACTCTCCATTTATTATTCTGTGCTTGAAACTGACACTAATGTTCTTGTAGGGTTGTTGAGAGGATATCATGAGCCTATGTATTCCAGGTTTTATTTATTTATTATTTTTTTTTCAAGTTATATACTGCAAAATCACGTAAAACGAAAGCAGTCTAGCCGCCACGAGGACAATTTGCTAGGCTTGCCATAGGTGAAACAGCAGTCACGTATAACCTGGCTTTGCCCTGTCGTCGGCGACTCGGCGATGTTTACTATTATGCAAGGTTACCAGGTATATCGGGCCAAAATATCTCACCAAACACCTCTAAACTATCGTATTTTCATTTCAATATTATTGTGTATCACCAGTTCCAAAATTTTTGCATAACTGATCATGAAAATTTAAATAGAAATTGGGTTATAATTGCTATGTACTCCTATAGTCAACGTAAAATTGTACACTGAAAACAGTAATATTGCGATATGTATATTTACCAAATTCCTTTGCTATAATGTCTTATTTATGCAATATACCAAATTCTTATTCATTACCCGTGGTATCACCAATGGAAACCGTTATATTATGGTAATTTTCAACGATTCTCAACAAGAGGGTCAGTTTCCACGATCATTGTCACACTACTGGGAACACTGACTGCTATTAAGCCTGATGTCATACTTTACGTCACAAGTAGCCTCCCTCTGGGTACTTACTAAATTTAGCTAAGTTTCCCTTGAGATTTCTGTGATTTAGTCCGATAATTGCCTTAATTATCAACATTAGACATCAGTGCATATTTTTGCCAATTAGGCCGTGGCTTCAAATAGTTTTTCCAAAGTACGATCCATATCCGATGCTTTGGTAGGATTTCATTGACGAAAACCAATTAGACACGGCCCTGAAATGCACAGTAGTTAAATCTAACAGTCTCACCTAAATGAGCTTAACGTAGCCTGGCATCTACTTGCCTTTCCTAAAGGCAGGATCACCGCCATATGCGTCTAGAGAAATGCCGTATACGTAGGCTAACATGTAAATATTACACATAAGCCTACATTTGCCCACCTTATTTACGAGCCTTTGAAGATTATTAGAACCAGAGGCTGTACGTATACATACGTATATATTGAATTATTATTTTCATCCCACGCGTGTAGATTAATCAGATAATTTTGTAAAAGACTGCACTGTATATTTACTCTCCTGTCACAATTTTACTACCATTATTTGCCATTAGCTCAATTCATTTCTGTATTATACACAAGGACGTTATATTACTTGCAAAGTTAATTTTTTTCTTATAACACAAGAATGCGGCAATATGAGTAATCATACCGATAATGGTCTTGGCGTGACGTGCATAATGGACAGTTATTGTCGTTATATTAAATTGTTAGTCTAAAATTCCGAAAAAAACAGCTCCACAGTAACAGCACTACAGAACCAAAAAATTATCTTTAACATGACTTCTTCGTTATATTGCCTAGGACTGCAAACTTTAGAATTAATCAACAAGTATACTGTTAACATACAACATTGTTTGAAACTGTCAAGAACTGTGATTATCACGGCATAGCGAGATGCACCTGTTGTTGTATTTGCAAGAGTTAATATTGCTCCAGCAAAAGAAGGCCGTTCTCGAGTGAATTTTTATTGGTGTTGTTGGAGATTTAATTAAATTTTTCTCTGTCACATTATGTAAGGCCTTAGGCCTTGTAGTACCTGCTGAAATAAATAGCGCCACCCAAGGCAAAAGGGACCAATTAAAGCAGTTGAGTCTAGGTATTTTATTAATTAATATTGGACTAGGTCTCTCTCTCTCTCTCTCTCTCTCTCTCTCTCTCTCTCTCTCTCTCTCTCTCAGTATTTTTAAGCTTGTGTCCTCTTGCTATCATTAGGTTAGTGTTCTAAAAACAAGGGGTGGGGGGTGGGGTGGGGGGGGATTGCTGTACTTTTAATTTCTCTGTTTAGTTTAGTTCCACCCGTCTCTATAGCTGGAGCACTTGGTTCTATTCTCTCCTTCTCTAGTTCCAGTTCCATGAAGAACGTATAATATATTTCAGTGAATGTAACAATGAGTTGATTTTTATCATAATTAGTTATTCCTCAGTAGTCATCAGTAAGCCTGAAGGACGTGTAAAACGTAGGCCTAAGGTTATTTTACCTTTTTACTGGTTTGATCATTACTAATATCATTACTGACACGTAATTTTACGTAGACAAAAATTTCTGTTCATCAAGGAAGGTGGATACGGTAATGATATCGTATGTAATGTTATGAACGGTTATAATAAATTAAATGGAAATGCCTCTTTAGCTGACTAGCAGATATACCCCCGTTATGAGGAAGGCTGGTTTTGAATTTGATTTTGTTGGTCCATTTTGAATTTATCGTGTTCTTTTTCCGATATGCTACAGAAAGGGAGAAACAGCCCAGCACAGATAAGTTAATAGGGATGTGTAGAACAAATTTTATAAATAAAAAATCAATGAAGGCAAGTAAATACGATAACATTTAAATTATCAAGTGGTTGAGACTAGCTCTGGCTGTCTACAGCACCCAAGATTTACAGGGAAGGACGCCTTCGTGTGTAGCTTTTAATGGAAACTTGCAGTTCGTTGTAGAGTTGTGTAGTGAAAATGGAAACGAAGTAACTTTATAGCATTGTTAATCCAGGTATTCACGTTTTTATCTGTGCTACTGTATCTAATTTTTCATAGGCCTATTTCAACATTCTACATATGGATCTCTTAATGGAAACAGCCTTTAATGGAAACTTAAAGTTCGTTGTAATTTTATGTAATGAAAGTAGGATCACAGTGATTTTACTATATATTATAAATCTTGATAGTAACATTTTTGTCTATGCTGGTGTATCTATTATTTTTTGTTCATAGGCCTACTTCAACATTTTATTGATGACTTCTAAAAGTTAGCTTTCATTTCAACCACTTTTCCAAAACCTATCTTCACTTCAAGCACGTTTAATAGCAAAGCTTCACTTTCCTAGCGGAACTCGTCCTACAATACCTTCAAACATTTCATACCTTACTCTTTATTGACACTCAGTCTACCGCTTTACATACAGAGCGATGCTACGCTCCTATAAATCCTTTCACATTTTCTCATATGCAGAGGGGAAATTATTTATGACCTTTTTCAGCCTCTAGGATCTGTCTAGAACAGTCCTTGCTGTATCTGCCAGTTCAATAGTCGCTGTCACCTCTGTAATTCAGTGACTTTTTCAGTCCCAGGCAGGCGGTGACAGCTCTTGGAATCGTTCCTGTGTTATCAGTTGTTCGTCCTGTGTTTATTATATATAATATATGTATATATATATATATATATATATATATATATATATATATATATATATCTATATACACATATATAATATATATATATATAGTTTTATTATATTATAATATATTATAATATATATATTGATTATATATATATATCTCCTAGAATTAATAGAATAATGTACTGTTATAGATGCCCTTCATTTATTCGCAAATATTCCGTAGCACTTAAGAGAAACTGAGATTCCTCATCACCACGAAGGGAAAGAGTTGCGGGAAGTGTAAATATTTTTTGTTCTTATCGTCGTTTTTCGATTCGTATTTTTCCCATTTTTCTTTTTCCCTCGAATTTTCACGTTTCATTTTCGCCACTTTTCATTTCTCGAAGGGACTGAAATAATCTCTTGGGAAATTAAACAACCAGGAAAGAAAGAAAGAAGGAAAGGTCTCTCATCTCCCGCGCACTCGACAATGGTTTGTAAACTTTCCCCAGTTGGTTTCTATCTGTGATTAGGCTTTTCTTTTCGTTTTTAACTTTTTTTGTTGTAGGATTTTGTTGTTGTTGTTGAGACATTTGCTTTATCTTTTCGTGTTACGTATTGCACTTAAGGATTTGCTTTTATGTAAAGCGTAACGAATTAAGGACGTGCTTGTTTATGTATTTAACCACTTGACAACCTCGTTTGGTAAGTTGCCACTTAATGATTTGAATAACGATGAGGCAGAACTATATTATTATTATTATTATTATTATAACGATTTAAGGTCCTTGTGAATATTCATATTATAAACACTTCCAACATACGATTTTTTGTTATGTAAAAAGTGCTGAAGTTATTGTAGGACATATTAAATTCATATATTATGATTCCCCTTTGGTGGTTCGATGTTCACTGGGTACAGTGAATCTGGTAAGACGATATTTGTAGGTTAATTTTTCAGTATATACAGATAATATATGTAAGTGTGGGTTTTAGACATTTGAAATACATTATGACGTCAGTCAATTTAAATTCATAGCACTTCAGAATGGCTCTTTCAGTTAAAATCCACAAACCGCCGTATGAGTGCTGTTGTAGTCCCTAGACCTATAGCTGTTTATGCATCGTAAATTTTATGAAAAAATTTTTATGTATCATTTTACTATTAACAGAGGCTTGTTTTACTGGGAATAGACGAAATTCGACGTGTTAGTGTCGTCAGCAAAATAAATATGGACCGTGATTGTCACAGAAATTGCAAGTGGGTTTGCCAAGCTCATTTTACAGTCTCTTGTACTACTTGCCTCTCTTAACTGGTCATTGCCACCCCCCCCCATTTTTTCATCAGCACTGCAACACAACTGGTTCTGTTCTATCCCACCAAAACGGATCTGTCCAGATGCAAGTGTGATGTCCCTACTCTGGACAAAATTTTACATCTTCGCTCAGTTGTATAGCCTAGCACTCACAGTGATTCTAGATTGTGTCAAAACGCTAAGGGAAATACAAGGAAAAGCATGCAACATTATCATTTAATTAAACATATCTCTTCATCGATACATAATTACAGTACATATCACTTCCATGCTAAATTTTTTTTTAAAAGCATACTCGACTTGGGGTATCACTGTCTATAAGTTTCTGCAGTACGTACTCACACTGGTAAAACTTCCATGACAGATACATGTTTTAACTATGTATATGCATAATTTATCACATAATATAAAGCACTTTTAATATAACAACCTATGTACATTAGCATCTAAAATAAAATAGAAATATATCTCATTCAATGGCATTTATATATATATAGGAGAATCATCTAGAATATGCTAAGTTACAAGCGAATTTGTAAGTTATAGGAAGGTCCATCTGCTTCAGAATATTACACGGGTGTTTTATCTTTAATCCCCAAGCTATTTTCTTTTACTAACTTAGGATCGCACAGTTTTTGTTGTGAATGTTATTTTAAAGGACGCATTTATATGTTTCCCTATTACTTCAACCCCGTTTTCTTTAACATTGCCACTACAGGAACTATGGTCCCAAACTGTGCTAAAACGACTATCAGCAGTTTGAATAATGCGAAAAGGCAAACGTATATGTAAATTCGTTTCAAGTATTCTGCACATGCGTTATATAAAAGAAATATACTTAAGCGTTTATATCGAAAATAAGTCTCTTAGTTAAAATACCAGTTTAAAGGGTTACGTAGAAAATACAATTGATTCTCGATAATCTGAAATGTTTTGTAAAAATAATCATGATCATTCAAGTACAAATATAAAGTTCTTAAAAATATATAGATTCTTGTAAATCTTAAATAAAATGTTATTCGTTTTTCTAGCTCAAAATTTAATGTCTTATAGATTAAAACTAGCATATTTGGATAATTTTCGACTGAGTATAATTATGATGACAAACGTCTATTTCTAAAAGAATAAAGTAGGTTTTGTGTACTGTATTAAAAAATTAGTAGGCCTAAGGAAATAACATCCATATCTGCTCGTATGGAGATACGAATATTGGTCGCTTAATACTCAAAAACTATTTAGGGTACGTAATGCATTTAGTGGCACATTGGAAAAACATTAAAAATTCTTAAGAGGTATAAAAACGGAACAACAGATAAAGCTTAGAATTTTGATATAATATATATATATATATATATATATATATATATATATATATATATATATATATATATATATATTAACACTTTAGTTATATTATTTGTTGGTAGTGTGTGTTTTAAGCTTTGTGAATGACTTTGAAATTGTAACCCCAAATTCCCAGGGTATTTATTTGATTTCGTCCCGTAGGGGGTCAGCGCCGTCAGTGCACCTCGCGCGGTGCGCGGTAGGCATTGCTTAAGGTTCTGTGCAGCGTCTCTTCGGTTCCTAGCTGCAGGGCCTTGCATTCCCTTTTACTATACTTCCATTCATATTCTCTCTTCCATCTTTTACGTTCAACTCTCTCTAAACAGTTGTTTCATAGTGCAATTGCTTTGAGGTTTTCTTTCTGTTACGCCGTTAAATGACCTCATCGATCCCATTGCTGCCTTTGGTCTAAAGTTTATATACCGATTTATTAAAAAAAAAAAAAAAAAGATATTGGCTCTATTCCATAACGTCAGTAGTGCCACCTCGGTGGCCGCGAGTTCGATTCTAGGGCATTCCATTGAGGAGTGGTAAATGTATTTCTGGTGATAGAAGTTCACTCTCGACGTGGTTCGGAAGTCACGTAAAGCCGTTGGTCCTGTTGCTGAATAACCACTGGTTCCATGCAACGTAAAAATATACCATACAAACAAACAAACAAAAATAACGTCAGTAGCTTTGGTTACATTTGATTTGAGGCATTGGTCTACCTAAATACTTAAGAGCCGAGTCGCCTAGAGCCAAATTGAGGTTTATTAAACTTTCGAGATGTTTGATTTTCTGATCGAGTTGAAAACCGAACGACGTCCCCGAGACGGGGTGGGGGGAGGGCAAATTTTTCTCATTTTCATTTTATTGAATTAAAGGTTATTGGTCACAATTAGTCTTTTTTTCTTGTTTTACTTGTTTTTTTTTTTTTTTTTTTTTTTTTTTTTTTTTTTTTTTTTAATGTTTATATTATACTCTGATTAAATCTTGTCCTATGTATAGAACATATACAGTACTATAACGTGTGTATGGTTCCGTGTACACATAAAATGTCCGTGTGTACATATCTGCATGAATTAATCACTCAGCTCTTACAACCTGAAGTATTTTAATCATATTTTATTCTATTTCAGAGCGAGAAGACCATGATGTCCTTACGCGGTTGGTTGGTGAGTGTTAGAGCCAATTTTGTTGTATTATCATGTTCATACCTTCTTTTTAATCTCTCGGGCAGTTATTAAGAGCTGTCCTTTAGTTATGTTCGGGTTTTCTAGTTTGAAGTTAAAAAAAAAATACCCTAAATAAGTAACAAGTTACGTACCCAGTTAAGCCATAACCAACGTCAGATAAATACGAATGAACACGAATATTCTTTTATGAGATTCATGCAAATTATTCGTATAATGAAAATACTCTTTGAGGCCGACATTTAACAAATAGTTAGGGAAAGGAAACGAATGAAGTGTCAGGTGATTTCTCGTACGTAATTCGTGCAAAACTTCAGCGAAATTGGTGATTTTCTCTGATTCGCGCGAAACCATATGCAAAAATGAAATGAGTTTAAGGCCATTATAGTAATGAGGTGATCAAGTTAGGTCAAGATTGATAACGAAAGGTTAAAGAATTAGTTTTAAGAATATAATACAAATATCACGTTGTATAAAATATGTTTTGATGGCGTCATTGATATCGATTATCAGTCCGTTTAGGAGGGAGAAATTCTTGTAAGAAAATCAGATTCAAATATTCGCTGAAAATTATAGAAATTGGAATTAAAGTTTTGAAATAAGGCTTTAAAAGGAAAAGTTATCATTTCTGAAAGGTGGATGCTCCGAGGAACAGTTAAAAAGGTATTAACTAGTACATACTTCGTCATGTTTGATTCGCGCTAACAGTTAAGAGGACTGTCATCACCTACTTATCATTTCAGTAGTGGAGAGTACATAATATTCTAAGGGGTCCACAATAATAAAAAAATGTTGCGAGTTCGTGTGTAATTTTTAAAACTACAAAAAGCTTTCGAACCCTTCCCTGGGTTCATCTTTAGTCCAAATGAACAATTAGGTACACCAGGTACTAAGGTGAAATTGGTGATTTTCTCTGATTCGCGCTAAACTATATGCAAAAATGAAATGAGTTTAAGGCCATTATGGTAATTAAGTGATCAAGTTAGGTAAAGGTTGATAACGAAAGGTTAAAGAATTAACAATCTTCAACGACTCTTGTTTGTTTTTTGAATTCACCTCAGTACCTGGTGTACCTAATTGTTCATTTGGACTGAAGATGAACCCAGGGAAGGGTTCGAAAGCTTTTTGTAAAGAGTTTTAAAAATTAAACACGGACTCGCAACATCTTTTATTATTGTGGACCCCTTAATTATTTCAGTAGTCTTAGTACATCCCAGAGGTAGCTTTCATCTCATAATCAACGCTTGCAGAAGACATTCACAAACAGTCAACAATAAGCGTGACTTTCATTGACTTACGTAATATTTGAAGGGTGTTTATATCCTTACTACGCACGCGAGACTTTTATAAAGTTTATAAATACTTAAGCAAGACCTATTTTTTTCAAAAATCAGTGAAAGACTTTCACACTTGATGGAATATTTAATTGCATGAAACTCCATTATTAATTGGGCAGTTCAGAAGACCTTCATGATAACATACGCGTGACTTTCATCACATAACATTACACAATACTTTCATCACATAACATGACTTTCATTAGATATTTAGCCCACACACGAGACTTTCATTAGATACTTAGCTCATACTCGAGACTTTCATTAGATACTGAGCACATACACCCGAGACTTTCATTTAATACTTAGCACCTACTCGAGACTTTCATTAGATATTTATCACATACTGGAGACTTTCATTAGATATTTAGCCTACCCTCAAGACTTTCATGAGATACTTAGCACAGACTCGAGACTTTCATAAGTTATTTAGTCCACCCTCATGACTTTCACGAGATATTTAGCCCACACTCGAGACTTTCATTATGTATTTAGCCTGTAATAGAAACTTTCATTACTTACTCAGCACGTACAATAGGACTTTTATAAGCTTCTTAGCTCCTACCCGAGACTTTCATCGGATACTTAAGCCCATAACACCAGCCTTTCATAGCATATTCCATATTTAAAACTTAACGTTGAGCTATATCGCCGCTATTCAAACTAAGTTGGCTTTAATGAAAGTTACAACAAAAGAAAATTAGGTAAGAAAATGGTATGAATGTGTACAAGTAATATGTAGCGTATATTATATTTCTATAAACATATGAAATTTCCTGCATAATTCCCTCGTATAAGCAATAAGTTTAGTATGAACGTGCCTCTATGCTCCAAAAACTAAGAACAAATAAATATCGAGTTTCATTTGAACTGAGGTTTTCATAAGTACTACCCGAAGCTGTGATGTAAAATTTCATTATTAATTGGGTAGGGTTGTAAATTCCGTATACGTTCGAATCGCAATAGTTTATCCTAAAACTGAAAAAGAAAACGTTCCGCAGTTATGTTCAAGTTCCCGTTTTCTTTAAAGTCAGGGACTACATTTTGAATTAAAAAAATATATATATTTCCACTCGAGTTGAAGTCCTTCAGAATAATAAAAATTAACCGTGTATTGATTTTAAGACAGATAACTCTCTTAACTCGAAGCGGTTCATTTTTGCTGAGGAGCCCACGAAATGTTAAACGGTCAAGTTTTAATACTTGTAAGCCTTCAAAGCACCAACGAAAGTGTGTTTTATGTGTGAATGTAACGATTCTGTTAAATTCTGAATATCAGAGATAACCATCTTCCTATAGGGACCAAAAGACCTTCATAACATTCAAATTGTGGGGACATTATGACCATCTTGTCCCTATAGACTCAACATCCTTGAATTGCTGCTATTGATCAGAGAGAGAGAGAGAGAGAGAGGCACGCGAGTATGGGCCACATCGGAGGCGCGTTCGTGAAATCGCTAGGGAGTGAGAGAGAAAGCGTTCGCCTCGTAACGGTAAATCGTAATAAGGGAGCTACTTACTTGATAGCCGGGGTCTGTCTTCATACGCGCTAAATTTCAAAACAAAAGTATTGTACATTTGCAGTTACTGAATATTATGAACAACAAAACGATTATGAGTTAAAGATGATTGAACGAGCGATTCAGGGTCACCATGAAAATGATAAAATAATCATTTGTGTCATATTTTTATGGCAAAGATTAAGCTTCGAATTTCCTAAATATCTTTCATTAAAGTTTTCATTCAGGTTTTCAACCAAACAAATGGAAAAAGACTGAATCTGAGGTTACGTTCCGTGTAAAAGTTCTGCAGAGATCTCGAGTTCTTTTGGCCAATATTGGAATATTCAATTTAAATGAGTATTTTATTTAAAGCGCAAAATGAATATTTTTTTTTTTTATTCTTGAAAATTTGTTGATCATGATGTGTGTCCAACCTGCTACAACCTTAGATTCCCAACGTTGCTGATATATATTCTTTAAACGTAATTTCTTTGTTTCTAACTAGAATGTAGTATTATGTTTAGTTGTGCACTTTGGATTTGAATATATATATATATATATATATATATATATATATATATATATATATATATATATATGTATGTATGTATGTATGTATGTATACACACACACACACACACACAATACACACACACACACACACACACATATATATATATATATATATATATATATATATATATATATATATATATATATATATATATATATGATTAATAGTTCGTACTGTGTAGAGAAAGTAATTGGGTTATGACTGAATGTTCTCGCTGTGCACTTTGGATTTTGAAAAATTATAAAATTATAAATTATAAAATTTGAAAGGCTAGTAAATTTATATGTTCAAGGGACACACACACACACACACACACACACACACACACACACCATTACTGTTTAGCATGAGCGTCTATGAAATAAGAAAAACATTACCGAAAGATTTACATTTTAGTTATTTATTCTCCTTGTTTCACAAATTACTTAAGTGATATTGCCTTGTAAACGTATGGCAAATTATATTATATATAATATATGACAACAAAGGCAATTAGTGAGCCCTTAACTACTTAATTAAATTCTTCCAAGACTGAGTAGCGGAGATGGACAGAGAGAGCATCTGCGTCAATTTTTTTTGCCCGATCGAAACCTGATAAAATTGTCGAGAAGAAGAGAGCGAGCAGTTTCGCGCGCGCGCGGGCGGCTTTCTTCGTGGCATTTTGAGACCGTCGCAAACAAAACTTTTTCGCGCCGCTTCTATAGGGCGCCTTTGAACGCGGCCTATTTAAGTCGAAATTGAAATGTCTCATCGCTAAGTGACGTGTTCCATGCCCACCTTGTTTAAAGGGGTACACTCATCTTCATCCCACGAATAGATTTCGTGTCCTCGCTGTCGGCCTGGGACTGAGCCCATGAAAGACCGCCGTGTTTTTATTTTGCGGAAGTAGGTATCACTTACTTCATGAACGTTAGTGTTCAGTTAATGAAAGTCCTGTTTGTTTTTTATTTCTTGAAAAGTGTGTTACTTTTGTGAAAGTCACGTGATTCAGTTTAATGAAAGCACGCCGTGTTTTTATTTCACGGAAGTGTGC
>NC_087204.1:22067372-22074872 GCF_015104395.2 Macrobrachium nipponense | reverse complement strand
CTGCTGCTGCTGCTGCTGGTCTGGAATGGGCGAGGTGCTGGGCGAGGGCTGAGGCGACCTCCGTTCGATGACCTTCTCGACGATTCGCGATGGGGAGGTTCCCTTCAGTCTCAAGGTCGTGTTCCAATTGCGGAACCTGTTGGGGAGATTATAGATTGAATTTGAAAAAAATTAAGTTATCAGTTTTTCCTTTTAAATTCTTTGTTTATTCCTGTTGTATTAAAAGTATTAAAGGTACGTGCAAAGGGGATTGATAATTATCATTGTTATCGGAACCTTTTGGAGATCACAGTTGGAATTTTAGAAAAGTCAGGTTTCCTGTTTTTTCCTTTTTAATTCTTAGGTTATTTGAGTTGTATTAAAAGTACTGAGTACGTGCAGAGGGGATTGATCATTATTATAATTGGTATCGGAACCCGTTGGAGATCACAGCCAGAATTTTAGAAAAGTCAGGTTTTTTTTCTTTTTAATTCTTCGGTTATTTGAGTTGTATTAAAGGTACGTGCAAAGGGGCCTGATAATTATTATAATTGGTGTCGGAACCTGTTGGAGATCACAGCCAGAATTGTAGAAAAGTCAGGTTTTTAGTTTTTGCTTTTTTAATTCTTCGGTTATTTGAGTTGTATTAAAGGTACCAAATACGTGCAAAGGGGATTGATAATTATAATGGGTATCGGAACCTGTTAGAGATCATAGTCTGAATTTTAGAAAAATCAGGTTTCCATTTTTTCCTTTTTAATTAATTCTTCGGTTATTTGAGTTGTATTAAAAGTGCTGAGTACATGCAAAGGGGATTGATAATTATTATAATTGGTGTCGGAACCTGTTGGAGATCACAGCCACAATTTTAGAAAAGTAAGGTTTCCAGTTTTATATTTTTAATTCTTCGGTTATTTGAGTTGTATTAAAAGTATTAAGTACATGCACAGGGGATTGATCATTATAATTGGTATGGTGCGTGAATATTATTGCCCTTTAGCTTGATGTTAATTAAGGATTTTTGTTTTTATTAAATGGATGATTGTCTTTGTGGGCGCCCCAAATTTTAGAGTTTGGTCTACTTTCCTTATTTTTAAGCATTATTCAAAAGTTGAGACTACCCTTGAAACCTTACCAAAACCTAAATCTTGGAAAGAACTTTTAAACTTCTAAAAGGTCTGACCACAGTCTTCGGAAGTGATTACAAGACAAAAATTAAAAACGATATTTTGTAATGTTTAAGGTTGCTTTACAGAGGATATTGAGTAAGAATCGTGAAATCTTATGTTGTGTTTTCTGCAAATTAAGTTGAACAGTTTTATTTTATTTTCTTTTTTTGTTACACCAGGGCCACCCTCGTAAGTGCCAACGTCGGGGACTTTTGAAATTGCGAGGCTAGCTTAGGTAGGAAGTAAGCCGTATGTGTACAACAGGGTGTAGTTATTATTATTATTATTATTAAAAAATCCTCATTGTAGCAAGAGTCTTCAAATGGAGAAACAAATCCACAGTTGTGTAAATGTATATATATTTAGATTTAAATTTTAAATTTAAATATATGTACATTTACATAATTGTGGATTTGTTTCTCCATTATTATTATTAATATTATTATTATTATTATTATTAATTATTATTATTATTTTTTTTTTTTTTTTTTTTTTTTTTTTGCTCTATCACAGTCTTCCAATTCGAATGGGTGGTATTTATAGTGTGGGGTTCCGGGTTGCTTCCTGCCTCCTTAGGATCCATCACTTTTCTTACTATGTGGCCGTTTCTAGGATCACACTCCTCTGCATGAGTCCTGGAGCTACTTCAGCCTCTATTTTTTTCTAGATTCCTTTTCAGGGATCTTGGGATCGTGCCTAGTGCTCCTATGATTATGGGTACAATTTCCACTGACATATCCCATATCATTCTTATTTTCTCTTTTCAGGTCTTGATACTTATCCATTCTTTCCCTCTCTTTCTCTTCAACTCTGGTGTCCCATGGTATTGCAACATCAATGAGTGATACTTCCTCTTGATTTTGTCAATCAACGTCACGTCTGGTCTATTTGCACGTGTCACCCTATCTGTTCTGATACCATAAGTCCCAGAGGATCTTTGCCTGATCGTTTTCTAATTATTATTATTATTATTTTTTTTTTTTTTGCTCTATCACAGTCCTCCAATTCGACTGGGTGGTATTATAGTGTGGGGTTCCGGGTTGCATCCTTGCCTCCTTAGGGAGTCCCCCATTCAAAACTTTTTCCTTTTTACTATGTTGTTTTGGGGGGGGCCCCCCGGGGGTTTTTTTTTTTGGTTTTCCTTTTTTTTAGGGGGATTTTTTCCACACTTTTTCTTCCTGCATGAGTCCTGGAGCTACTTCAGCCTCTAGTTTTTTCTAGATTCCTTTTCAGGGATCTTGGGATCGTGCCTAGTGCTCCTAGATTATGGGTACGATTTCCACTGGCATATCCCATATCCTTCTTATTTCTATTTTAGATCTTGATACTATCCATTTTTTCCTCTCTTTCTCTTCAACTCTGGTGTCCCATGGTATTGCAACATCAATGAGTGATACTTTCTTTCTTGACTTTGTCAATCAACGTCACGTCTGGTCTGTTGCACGTATCACCCACCCTATCCGTTCTGATACCATAGTCCGCCCAGAGGATCTTTGCCTGATCGTTTTCTATCACTCCTTCAGGTTGGTGCTCGTCGTACCACTTATTACTGCAAGGTAGCATATGTTTCTTGCACAAGGCTCCAGTGGAGGCTTTTGCCACTGAATCATGCCTCTTTTTGTAATGGTTCTGTGCAAGTGCCGGACATTCGCTTGCTATGTGGTTTATGGTTTCATTTTTCGTATTGCACTTCCTACATATGGGAGAGATGTTATTTCCGTCTATCGTACTTTGAACATATCTGGTTCTTAGGCCTGATCTTGTGCCGCTGTTATCATTCCTTCAGTTTCCTTCTTTAGCTCTCCCCTCTGTAGCCATTGCCAATTGTCATCGCTGGCTAGTTCTTTAGTCTGTCTCATGTATTGTCCGTGCATTGGTTTGTTGTGCCAGTCTTCTGTTCTTTCTGTCTTTCTCCTGTCTCTGAATATTTCTGGGTCTTCGTCTACTTTTATTAGTCCTTCTTCCCATGCACTCTTTAGCCACTCGTCTTCACTGGTTTTCAGATATTGCCCCAGTGCTCTGTTCTCGATGTTGACGCAGTCCTCTATACTTAGTAGTCCTCTCCCTCCTTCCTTTCGTGTTATGTATAGTCTGTCCGTATTTGCTCTTGGGTGTAGTGCTTTGTGGTATTGTCATTTGTTTCCTGGTTTTCTGATCTATGCTGCGGAGTTCTGCCTTCGTCCATTCCACTATTCCTGCACTGTATCTGATTACTGGCACTGCCCATGTGTTTATGGCTTTTATCATAATTCCGGCGTTGAGTTTTGACTTGAGTATCGCCTTGAGTCTCTGCATATATTCTTTCCTGATCGTGTCCTTCATCTCTTGGTGTTTTATATCTCCTCCTTCCATTATTTCCCAGGTATTTGTATCCTGTCTCATCTATGTTTGTTTGATGTTGTTCCCATCTGGTAGCTTTATCCCTTCAGTTCTCGTTACTTTGCCTTTTTGTATGTTGACTAAGGCGCATTTTTCTATTCCAAACTCCATCCTGATGTCCCCAGATACAATCCTTACAGTCTGGATTAGGCTATCTGTTTCCTTGATGCTCTTACCATACAGCTTGATGTCGTCCATGAACATCAGATGGTTGAATTTGTTGCCTCTTTTCTTGAGTTGGTACCCGGCATCCATCTTCTGTAGTACTTTTGTCATGGGAATCATGGCTACTACGAGAGTAGTGGGGACAGTGAGTCGCCCTGGAAGATCCCTCTCCTGATATTAACCTCTGCTAGTCTTATTCCAGAGCTTGTAAGTATTGTATTCCAGT
Organism: Macrobrachium nipponense; assembly: GCF_015104395.2. NCBI lineage: Eukaryota > Metazoa > Arthropoda > Malacostraca > Decapoda > Palaemonidae > Macrobrachium > Macrobrachium nipponense. The sequence continues at coordinate 22,070,954 of NC_087204.1, read as the reverse complement.
TGCGCATTGTATTTTTGAGGAAGCTGATGGTATTTTCCTCTGCCCCATATATTTTCAGGCATTCTATTAGCCATGTGTGTTGTATCATGTCGAAGGCTTTCTTATAGTCTATCCATGCCATGCTTAGGTTGGTTTTCCTTCTCCTACTGTTCTTCATTATCATTTTGTCTATCAGGAGCTGGTCTTTTGTGCCCCTACACTTCCTTCTGCAGCCTTTCTGTTGGTAAGGGATGGTGTTTGTCTCCTCTAGGTAGTTGTATAGGTTATTATTATTAGTTATTATTATTATTATTATTATTATTATTATTATTATTATTATTATTATTATTATTATTATTGGGAGAGTAAATCCACAGTAGTCTGTCTGTTTGATTTTATTTAAAATATATATACCTATATTTTAAATACAAAATCAAACAGGCATATCTTTGGATTTACTTTGCCATGTCATTGACTCACGTGATTATGAATTTTCTATGTATTATTATTATTATTATTATTATTATTATTATTATTATTATTATTATTATTATTATTATTTTAGCATCAGTTATCTCAACTCTAACTGATTGCAATATACTCCTCCCTATTATTCTTAAAAGTGTCTTAATTACATATAATGTTAATGATACGCATATTTTAGATACGCACGGCAGTTGTCATGACACGTCTCCTTATAATCTCTTTACACTTGATCCCGTTAATTCTCATTACATGGGACTTTTATGCTAACGATAATGACGCATTGCTCAACGACTTCCATTGTGACGTAACCTTTATAAAATTTAATTTCATTTTGGTGAATCCTTTCGCAAAGAGGGTTATTTCATTTTTCCTTCTAAATTTGATCCGAAAGCTGCTTAGTGTTAATTTAGCAAGGTAAAGTGGTGTGAATTAAAGGGTGGATTGAGGTTTAGGAAGCTCTGAAAATACCATATTAGCGGCTTTCGTCTGTTCGGGTCACGCGGCGTTATTATTATTATTATTATTATTATTATTATTATTATTATTATTATTATTATTATTATTATTATTATTCTAAAGGAAGGTGGAAGTTGACAAGAGTTTAGGATAGAAGTTGCCGTTATTACTGTGTAATGGAAATAGATTAAAAATGGAATTCCAGAAATATATAAAGAAATTATAAATGGAATTATCGATTCGTGTAAAAAGATATTAAAAATGGAATTCCCGAATCATGTAAAGAGGTTAAAAATGGAATTATCGATTCATGTAAAACGGTTATAAATGGAATTCCCGAATTATGTAAAGAGATTAAAAGTGGAATTCCCGAATTATGTAAAGATACTAAAAGTGCCATTTTCTATTCTCGTAAAAAGGTTAAAAATGGAATTCCAGAATTATGTAAAGAGATAAGGATGGAAATCACAATTCTTGTAAAGCGGTTAAAAACAATTCCCGATCATGTAAAGATATTAAAAATGGAATTCTCGATTCGTGTAAAAAGGTTTAAGAATAATTCCCGATTTATGTAATTACATTAAAAATGGAATTATCGACTCATTCATATATCGAGGATTTTTGCAACTGATTATAAACCCGGTTGAGGAAGGTTATAGTAAAAAGTACAGTATTTAGAGAAGAGGCAGTAATGGCTGCTACATTTCGAGTACTTAAAGGAGAGAGAGAGAGAGAGAGAGAGAGAGAGAGAGAGAGAGAGAGAGAGAGAGAGAGAGAGAGAGAGAGAGAGAGGCCAAGCCAATGTAGAGTCCTAGTTCATTTTCTTACTAAAGTTCAGTCAATGTTTCAGTTTGTAGTTTCATTTCGTAATTTCGCCATACTTCCTACACAAAACTCTAATAATCTCACTTTAATGAACCAAGTATTACTTGAGGCATTAATCTCCCTTAAATAATCACCTGTACCTGGTCGCTAATCTACCAGGTGTACCTGGCACGCTAGACTCGTTTAGGTAAACCTTCTGTATATACTATGCTAATCTCACTGTAATTAACCGTAGCCGAAATGGTTAATATTTTAAGAAAGCAAGTAAGACCGCTCTTGTGATTAACTTTAATTTTATTGAGATGAAAATGACTATTTACTATGATTCTTTTATGTATATATAAATCTTGCGATTGCGACAAAATTTTAATTATTTTAATATTTTATGTCACATTATTAGGAGGCTATGGAACCTGACATAGAGCTCAACATTTCTCTCTCTCTCTCTCTCTCTCTCTCTCTCTCTCTCTCTCTCTCTCTCTCACACACACACACACACACACACACACACACACACACACACACACACACACATTATTACGAGGTTATGGAACATGACATAGAGCTCAACATTCTCTCTCTCTCTCTCTCTCTCTCTCTCTCTCTCTCTCTCTCTCTCTCTCTCTCTCATATATTTACGAGGCTATGGAACCTGATATAGAACTCAATATTCTTTCTCTCTCTCTCTCTCTCTCTCTCTCTCTCTCTCTCTCTCTCTCTCTCTCTCTCTCATACACATATTATTACGAGGCTATGGAACCTGACATAGAGGTAAACATTCTCTCTCTCTCTCTCTCTCTCTCTCTCTCTCTCTCTCTCTCTCTCTCTCTCTCTCTCTCTCTCTCATTATTACGAGGCTGTGGAACCTGACATAGAGGTAAACATTCTCTCTCTCTCTCTCTCTCTCTCTCTCTCTCTCTCTCTCTCACATATATTATTACGAGGCTATGGAACCTGATATAGAGCTCAACATTCTCTCTCTCTCTCTCTCTCTCTCTCACACACATATATTATTACGAGGCTATGGAACCTGATATAGAGCTCAACATTCTCTCTCTCTCTCTCTCTCTCTCTTCTCATAGCTCAGCAGCGTTGGGGCAATTATCTCCTTAATAAAAGAGGGATTTGCGTTCATAACTCTTGAGTCTGACTGTCAAGAGACTGACGTGGGCGCGTTTCCTAAAAAAAATCCGGAATGTCCTTGTTAATAACTGGAGCAGTGAATTAGGTATCTAATTGTTCGTCGACCTTTGAGATGACTTTTCACTGAGGTGGAGGGAGTTAAAACGGAATTGCCTCGACGAGGTAATTCTCACCCCCAAGATGTACATATTTCTTTCTTGGAGTGATATTGGAAGCATGTGAAGACTTGTTTCGAAATGGTTGACTAGTGGAGGATGGCTCGAACCAACACACACACACACACACAAATCAGAAACAGATTATGAAAGACAGAATATAAAGATTAGAAGACAAAGGCTCTTAGGCATCACAAATAGACGAAACAAACGAATGAAGAATGTATTTAGAGTGGAAGACAAAGGCTCTGAAATACCAGACAAGTCTTGAATATAAGAAACAAAAGAATGGCATTGAGCTTCTGGTAGTTAAAGGAATAATTATGATTTTTTGACTTAACAACGCTGGAGTTCAGTCAGTAGGTCACATAAGATTTTTTCAGTCTCGTCATTGTGATTATTGGATGTACGGACATATCTGTGAGGAAAAAATGAAGGGGTGCAGAAAGAAACTAGTTGCGCGTAATTAATTAATGCCATGCAAGTAATAAGAATTCATTCGAAACATGTCACAAAGACAAGATTCCAGAGTAAAAAG
>NC_087204.1:21987372-22062372 GCF_015104395.2 Macrobrachium nipponense | reverse complement strand
CTAGATTCCTTTTCAGGGATCTTGGATCGTGTGCCTAGTGCTCCTATGATTATGGGTATGATTTCCCAACGGCATATCCCATATCCTTCTTATTTCTATTTTCAGATCTTGATACTTATCCATTTTTTCCTCTTCTCTTCAACTCTGGTGTCCCATGGTATTGCAACATCAATGAGTGATACTTTCTTCTTGACTTTGTCTATCAACGTCACGTCTGGTCTGTTTGCACGTATCACCCTATCCGTCCTGATACCATAGTCCCAGAGGATCTTTCCCTGATCGTTTTCTATCACTCCCTCAGGTTGGTGCTCGTACCACTTATTACTGCAAGGTAGCTGATGTTTCTTGCACAGGCTCCAGTGGAGGGCTTTTGCCACTGAATCATGCCTCTTTTTGTACTGGTTCTGTGCAAGTGCTGGGCATTCGCTTGCTATGTGGTTTATGGTTTCATTTTTCGTATTGCACTTCCTACATATGGGAGAGATGTTATTTCCGTCTATCGTTCTTTGAACATATCTGGTTCTTAGGGCCTGATCTTGTGCCGCTGTTATCATTCCTTCAGTTTCCTTCTTTAGCTCTCCCCTCTGTAGCCATTGCCATGTGTCATCGCTGGCTAGTTCTTTAGTCTGTCTCATGTATTGTCCGTGCATTGGTTTGTTGTGCCAGTCCTCTGTTCTGTCTATCATTCTCCTGTCTCTGTATATATCTGGGTCTTCGTCTACTTTTATTAGTCCTTCTTCCCATTCACTCTTTAGCCACTCGTCTTCACTGGTTTTCAGATATTGCCCCAGTGCTCTGTTCTCGGTGTTGACGCAGTCCTCTATACTCAGTAGTCCTCTCCCTCCTTCCTTTCGTCGGCGTCAATAACCTCGTCGTTGCGACGCCAGTAAGAATTAATAAATCAATCAATCCTTCCTTTCGTGTTATGTATAGTCTGTCCGTATTTGCTCTTGGGTGTAGTGCTTTGTGTATTGTCATATGTTTCCTGGTTTTCTGATCTATGCTGTGGAGTTCTGCCTTCGTCCATTCCACTATTCCTGCGCTGTATCTGATTACTGGCACTGCCCATGTGTTTATGGCTTTTATCATATTTCCTCCATTGAGTTTTGACTTGAGTATCGCCTTGAGTCTCTGCATATATTCTTTCCTGATCGTGTCCTTCATCTCTTGGTGTTTTATATCCCCTCCTTCCATTATTCCCAGGTATTTGTATCCTGTCTCATCTATGTGTTTGATGTTGCTCCCATCTGGTAGCTTTATCCCTTCAGTTCTCGTTACTTTGCCTTTTTTGTATGTTGACTAAGGCGCATTTTTCTATTCAAACTCCATCCTGATGTCCCCAGATACAATCCTTACAGTCTGGATTAGGGTATCTATTTCCTTGATGCTCTTACCATACAGCTTGATGTCGTCCATGAACATCAGATGGTTGATTCTGTTGCCTCTTTTCTTGAGTTGGTAGGCTACCCGGCATCCATCTTCTGTAGTACTTTTGTCATGGGAATCATGGCTACTACGAAGAGTAGTGGGGACAGTGAGTCGCCCTGGAAGATCCCTCTCCCTGATATTAACCTCTGCTAGTCTTATTCCAGAGCTTGTAAGTATTGTAAATTCCCAGTTGCGCATTGTATTTTTTGAGGAAGCTGATGGTGTTTGCCTCTGGCCCCATATATTTTCAGGCATTCTATTAGCCATGTTATTATTATTATTATTATTATTATTATTATTATTATTATTATTATTATTATTATTATTATTATTACAAACATCCACAGGGAAATAATCTGACTCATCTTGGTTGCCTAGAAATCAAACAGACGGGCTTAATTAAGCGTCCTCCCACGAATATTTTTCCAGCTTTAGATTATGAAAATTTCCAACCCAAATATGAGTTAAAATAGGGCTCGCCCGTATTCCCTGATTAGCTTGGCGGGTCCTTCACGCCTGAGAAATTTCCCATTTCCTAAATCTACGGGGCGTCGGTGGTTGGGGGCTTGGGGTGGGCGTTTTTTTTTTCCTAATCATAATCATCACGGAGGCTGTTCATTTTACTATGACTCTTCTCTTATTGATTTCTATGAAGTCGATATGTCTTCATCACTAATTTTATTTTTACGACCTAGATGTTGAAAGCAGTTCATTGTTTTAATGTTATGTTTTCTCAAATTATTCGATCCTTTCAAAAATTAATGTACTCATTACTAGTTTGTTTTTACACGAAGGTGTTTTGGGTAGTTCATCAATTAATTTAATGTTTTAGTTGAATTATTTTTCTATCTGTTTTCTCAAAGTATGTAATTATAAACATATATTCTTATTGTAATCGAGGGTGTTCATTTTGTGGGGTCTTCAGCCACAACTGTCTTAACGAAATTAATGTGTTAATAATAGCATCTAAAACATTTAGTCAGTTTTAGTTGTTTAATTTTTTTTATTTCGACTATTTGACCTTTTTTTTTTTTTTTTTTTTTTTTTTTAATCGCTGCAGCTGGTCACTGAATTCAGTGGTCTGATGTACTTAGGTCGTGTTAATGTATATTCATTATTAAGCTCATGTATTTAACCCACATGTTCAAAGTGGTTCATGTATTTAACCCAAATGTTTACAGTAGTACATGTAGTTAACCCAGATATTTAAATTGGTTCATGTATTTAACCCAGATATGTAAAGTGGCCCATGTATTTAACACAGATGTTCAAAGTGGGTCATGTATTTAACCCAGATGTTTAAAGTGGGTCATGTATTTAACCCAGATGTTTGAGGTGGCCCATGTATTTAACCCAGATGCTTAAAGTGGTTTGTGTATTTAACCTAGATGTTTAAAATGGTTCATGTATTTAAACCAGATGTTTAAAGTGGTTCATGTATTTAACCCAGATGTTTGAGGTGGCCCATGTATTTAACCCAGATGCCTAAAGTGGTTTGTGTATTTAACCCAGATGCTTAAAGTGGTTTGTGTATTTAACCCAGATGCTTAAAATTGTTCATGTATTTAACCCAGATGCTTAAAGTGGTTCGTGTATTTAACCCAGATGCTTTTAAGTGGTTCATGTATTTAACCCAGATGTTTAAAATGGTTCATGTATTTAGCCCAGATGTTTAAAATGGTTCGTGTATTTAACCCAGATACTTAAAATGTTTCGTGTATTTAGCCCAGATGTTTAAAATGGCCCATGTATTTAACCCAGATGCCTAAAGTGGTTTGTGTATTTAACCCAGATGTTTAAAGTGGTTCATGTATTTAACCCAGATGCTTAAAGTGGTTTGTGTATTTAACCCAGATGCTTAAAAGGGTTCATGTATTTAACCCAAATGCTTAAAGTGGTACGTGTATTTAACCCAGATGCTTTTAAGTTGTTTTTGGTTTCCATGTATTTAAACCCAGATGTTTTGAAATGGTTCATGTATTTAACCCATGTATGCTTAAAATGGTTCATGTATTTAACCCATAGACTTTTAAAGAGTTTTCATGTATTTGAACCCAGATGGTTTAAAAATGGTTCATGTATTTAGCACCCAGATGAGTGTTTAAAATGGTTCGGTGTTATTTAAACCCAGATTACTTAAAATGGTTCGTGTATTTGACCCCAGATGTTTAAAAGTGGTTTTGTGTATTTAACCCAGATACTTTAAAATTGGTTCGTGTATTTAACCCAGAATACTTAACAAAATGGTTCGTTGTATGTAACCCAGATTGCGTTTTAAGTGGTTCATGTATTTAACCCAGATGCTGGAAAAACTGGTTCATGTATTTTAACCCAGATGCATTGGAAATGGTTCATGTATTAAACCCAGATGCTTTAAGTGGTGCATGTATTTAACCCAGAATGCACTTTAAAATGGTTCATGTATTTAACCCATATACGTTTAAGACGGTTCATGTAATTTAACCCAGATGTTTTGAAAATGGGTTCATGTATTTAACCTCCCAGGATTGCTTGAAAATGGTTCAATGTATTTAACCCAGTAACGCTTTAAGTGGTTCATGTATTTCAACCCAGATGCTTTAAAAAATGGTTCAATGTATTTAACCCAGATTGCTTTAACTTTAAAAAGTGGTTCATGTATTTTAACCCAGATGCTTAAAATGGTTCATGTAATTTAAACCAACCCATCATAACTTAAACAAATTGGTTCATGTATTTAACCCATATACTTAAAATGGTTCATGTATTTAACCCGATACTTGTTAAAAGTTTTTGGGGGTTTTTTTGATGTATTTTACCAAAGAAAAAAAACAAAATCGTAAAATGGTTCATGTAATTTAACCCAGATGTTTTAAAAATGGTTCATGTATTTAACCCAGATGCTTGAAATGGTTCATGTATTTACCCAGATGTTTAAATGGTTCATGTATTTAACCAGTATGTTTTAAATGGTTCATGTATTTAACCCCAGCTGCTTGAAATGGTTTCATGTATTTAACCCAGATTTTTAAAATGGTTCATGTATGTAACCTAGTAGTTTAAATGGTTCATGTTTTAACCCGATGTTTAAATGGTTCATGTATTTTAACCCGATGCTTAAGTGGTCATGTATTTAACCCAGAGTGTTAAAATGGTTCACGTATTTGACCCAGATGCTTGAAATGGTTCTGGTATTTTTAACCCTTTAGATCTTAAAATGTTCTGTATTTAACAACCCCAGATGCTTAAATGGTTCGATGTATTTAACCCAGATGCTTAACGTGGTTCATGTATTTTAACCCAGGATGCTTAAATTGGTCATGTTTTAACCCATATACTTTAAAATGGTTCATAGTATTTAAACCAGATACTTTTAAATGGTTCCCATGTATTTAACCCGATACTTAAAATGGTTGATTGTAAATTTAAACCCAGGATTACTTAAAATGGTTTGAATGTATTTAAACCCAGATGCTTTAAAATGGTTTCATGTTTTAACCCAGATTTTAAAATTGGTTCATGGAGGGGGTTTTTTTAACCCGGAGAAATGGTTTAAATTGTTTTTTATTTTAAAACCCAGATTGTTTTAAAAATGGTTCAATTTACCCATTGAACGGCAAGATTTGGTTTAAAATTAAAGGTTCATGTATTTTAACCCAGATGTTTAAAAGGTTCGGTATTTAACCCAGATGCTTTAAAATGGTTCATGTATTTGCCCAAGAAAATTGGTTTAAAATGTTTCAAAAATGGTTTAGAATTTCCCAGATTTTTAAAAATGGTTCTTGTAATTTAACCCAGAAAATGGTTTTAAAATTTGGTTCATGTATTTAACCCTCCAAAAGGATGCCCTTTTAAAATGGTTTCATTTATTTAACCCAAAATATTTAACCCTTTTAAAAGGCGTTTTCATTATTTTAAAACACCGCCCGAATGTTTTAAATGGTTCATGTATTTTAACCCAGATGTTTTTAAAATGGTTTCATGTATTTAACCCAGATTTAAAACTTTAAACCTGGTTCTTATTTAACCCCAGAAAATGGGTTTAAATGGTTTGTGTTAAAATTTCCCCAGATTTAACCCCTTAAAATTTTGTTTCATGTATTTAACCCAAGTTTTAAAACTTAAAATGGTTTCCGTGTTTAAATGTTTTAACCCAGAGCTTTAAAGTGTTTCCCCAAAATGTATTTAACCCAGCAATGGGCTGAAAATTTGGTTCAAAGTTAGTTAACCCAGATGCTTTAAGTGGGTTCATTTATTTTAACCCAGATGCTTGAAAATGGTTTCCATGTATTTAACCCAGATGCTTAAGTGGTTCATGTATTTAACCCAGATGCTTAAAATGTTCATGTATTTAAACATTCATATTTAACCCGAAGAGTTCATGTATTTCAACCCAGATGTTTAAAATGGTTCATGTATTTAACCCAGATGCTTGAAATGGTTCATGTATTTAACCCAGACGCTTTAAGTGGTTCATGTATTTAACCCAGATGCTTAAAACTGTTCATTATTTAACCCCCAGATGCTTTAAGTGGTTCATGTATTTAACCCAGATGCTTAAAATGGTTCATGTATTTAAACCCATATACTTAAAATGGTTCATGATTTAACCCATTACTTAAAATGGTTGCATGTATTTACCCAGATACTTAAAATGGTGATGTATTTAACCCAGATGCTTAAAATGGTTCATGTATTTAACCCAGATGTTTTAAAATGGTTCATGTATTTTAACCAGATTGCTTGAAATGGTTCATGTATTTAACCAGAGTTTAAAATGGTTCATGTATTTAACCAGATGTTTAAAATGGTTCATGTATTAACCCAGATGCTTGAAATGGTTCTGTATTTAACCCAGAGGATTTGTTTAAATGGTTCATGTATTTAACCCAGATGTTTAAAATGGTTTCATGTATTTAACCCAGATGTTTAAAATGGTTCATGTATTTAACCCAGATGCTTAAAGTGTTCATGTATTTACCCAGATGTTTAAAATGGTTCTTGTATTTAACCCAGATGTTTAAAATGGTTCATCGTATTTAACCCAGATGCTTGAAATGGTTCATGTATTTACCCAGATGCTTAAAATGGTTCATGTATTTTAACCCAGATGCTTAAAATGGTTCATGTATTTAACCCAGATGCTTTAAGTGGTTCATGTATTTACCCAGATGCTTAAAAAATGGTTCATGCATTTAACCCATATACTTAAAATGGTTTCATGTATTTAACCCAGATACTTATGGTTCATGTATTTAACCCAGATACTTAAAATGGTTGATGTAATTTAACCCAGAATGCTTAAAATGGTTCATGTATTTAACCCAGATGTTTTAAAATGGATCATGTATTTAACCCAGATGTTTAAAATGGTTCGTGGTATTTAACCAGATGTTTTAAAATGGTTCATGCATTTAACTCAGATGTTTAAAATGTTCATGTATTTTACCCAGATGTTTTAAAATGGTTCATGTATTTAACCCAGGATGTTTAAAATGGTTCATGTATTTAGCCCAGTTTATGTTTAAAATGGTTCATGTTATTTAAAACAGATATTTAAAATGGTTCTATTTAACCCGATGTTTTAAAATGGTTCATGTATTTAACCAGAGGTTTTAAATGGTTCTTGTATTTAGCCCAGAACGTTTAAAATGGTTTTGTTTATTTAACCAGACGTTTAAAAATGTTTCATGTATTTAACCCCAGATGTTTAAAATGGTTCATGTATTTACCCCAGATGTTTAAAAATGGTTCATGAATTTAACCCAGATGCTTACAAGAGGTTTCATGTATTTTAACCCATATACTTAAATGGTTTCATGTAGTTAACCCATATACTTAAAATGGTTTCAGGTATTAACCCAGATACTTAAAATGGGTGATGTATTTACAGAATGCTTAAAATGGTTCATGTCAATTTAACCCCAGATGGTTAAAATGGTTCATGTATTTAACCCAGATGCTGAAATGGTTCATGTATTTAACCCAGTATGTTTTAAAATGGTTCATGTATTTAACCCAGAGTTTACAAATGGTCTGTATTTAATCCAGATGCACGATGCTTTGAAATGTCAATGGGTATTTAAGCCCAGATGTTTAAAATGGTTTCATGTATTTACCCCAGATGTTTTAAAATGGTTCATGTATTTTAACCCAAAGATGGTTTAAAATGGTTCATGTATTTAACCCAGAATGCCCTAAAGTGGTTCAATGTATTTAACCCAGAAAATGGTTCTTAAAATGGTTCTTGTATTTTAACCCAGAATGTTTAAAATGGTTCACGTATTTAACCCAGAAAATTGCCCTTGAAAATGGTTCAATTATTTAACCCAAGAAAATGCTTGAAAATGGTTCATGTATTTAACCCAGAGAATGCTTAAAATGTTCATGTATTTAACCCAGATGCTTAAAAGGTTTCATGTATTTAAACCCAAAAGGATGCTTTAGTGTTCATATTTAACCCAGAGAATGCTTAAAAATGGTTCATGCATTTAACCCATATACTTAAAATGGTTCAGTGTTATTAACCCAGATACTTAAAATGGTTCATGTATTTAACCAGATACTTAAAATGGTTGGAGTATTTAACCAGATGCTTAAAATGGTTTCATGTTATTTAACCCCGATGTTTAAAATGGTTCATGTATTTAACCCAGATGTTTAAAATGTCGTGTGTATTTACCCCAGATAGATGTTTTAAAATGGTTCATGCATTTAACTCAGATGTTTAAAATGTTCATGTATTTAAACCAGATGTTTAAAATGGGTTCATGTATTTAAAACACAGATGTTTTAAATGGCTCATGTATGTAGCCCAGATTTAAAAATGGTTCATGTATAAACCAGATATTTAAATGGTTCTGGTATTTAACCAGATGTTTAAAATGGGTCATGTATTTAACCCAGAGGTTTAAATGGTTCTTGGTATTTAGCCAGAAGTTTAAAATGGTTCTGTATTTTAAACCCAGACGTTTTAAAATGTCATGTATTTAACCCAGATGTTTAAAATGTTCATGTATTTAACCAGATGTTTAAAATGGTTCATGAATTAACACAGGATGTTTAAAGGGTCCATGTATCTAGCCCAGATGTTTAAAAATGGTTTTGATTTAACCCAGATGTTTAAAATGGTTCATGTATTTAACCAGATGTTTAAAATGGTTCATGTATTTTAACCCAGGATGTTTAAAATGGTCGTGTATTAACCCAGATGATTAAAAGGGTTCATGTATTGAAACCCAGATGCTTAAAATGATGCTTAAAATGGTTCATGTATTTAACCAGATGCTTAAAATGGTTCATGTATTACCCCAGATGCTTAAAATGGTTCATGTATTGAACCAGATACTTAAAATGGTTCATGTATTGAAACCTAGATGTTAAAAAGTTCCATTGATTGAACCCAGATGTAAAATGGTCATGTATTGGAACCCAGAGCTTAAAATGTTCCATGGATTTAGCCAGATGTTTAAAAATGGGTGGGGTATTTACCCAACAGATGCTTAAAAATGGTTCTTGTAATTTAAGCCAGATGTTAAAATGGTTGGTGTTGTATTTACCCCAGATGTTTAAAATTGGTTCATCGTATTTAACCCGATGTTTAAAAATGGTGCGTTGTATTTAACCCAGCGGCTTTAATGGTTATGTATTTAACCAGATGCTTAGAATGGTTAAGTAATTTAAACCAGATGTTTAAAATGGTTCATGTATTTAACCCAGATGTTTAAAATGGTTCTTCTATTTAACCCAGATGTTTGAAGTGGCCCATGTATTTAACCCAGATGTTTAAAATATTTCATGTATTTAACCAAGATGGTTAAAGTGGTTCGTGTATTTAACCCAGATGCTTAAAGAGTTTAGTGTATTTAACCCAGATGTTTAAAATAGTTCATATATTTAACCCAGATGTTGGAAGTGGCCCATGTATTTAACCCAGATGTTTAAAATGGTTCATGTATTTAACCCAGATGCTTAAAATGGTTCATGTATTTAGTCCAGATGTTTAAAATGGTTCATGTATTTAACCCAGATGCTTAAAATGGTTCATGTATTTAGCCCAGATGTTTAAAATGGTTCATGTATTAACCCAAATGTTTAAAATGGTTCATGTATTTAACCCAGATGTTTAAAATGGTTCGTGTATTTAACCCAGATGCTTAAAATGGTTCATGTATTTAACCCAGATGCTTAAAATGGTTCATGTATTTAACCCAGATGTTTGAAATGGTTCGTGTATTTAACCCAGATGCTTAAAATGGTTCATGTATTTAGCCCAGATGTTTAAAATGGTTCATGTATTTAACCCAGATGCTTAAAATGGTTCATGTATTTAGCCCAGATGTTTAAAATGTTTGGTGTATTTAACCCAAATGCTTAAAGTGGTTCGTGCATTTAACCCAGAGGTTTAAAGTGGTTCTTGAATTTAACCCAGATGTTTAAAAAAGCTCATGTATTTAACCCAGATGTTTAACATGGTTCATGTATTTAACCCAGATGGTTAAAATGGTTCGTGTATTTAACCCAGATGCTTAAAATGGTTCATGTATTTAACCCAGATGCTTAAAATGGTTAATGTATTTAGCCCAGATATTTAAAATGGTTCATGTATTTAACCCAGATGCTTAAAATGGTTCATGTATTTAACCCAGATGCTTAAAATGGTTCATGTATTTAACCCAGATGTATAAAATGTTTCTTGTATTTAACCCAGATGTTTGAAGTGGCCCATGTATTTAACCCAGATGTTTAAAATGGTTCATGTATTTAACCCAGATGCTTAAAGTGGTTCGTGTTTTTAACCCAGATGCTTAAAGTGGTTAGTGTATTTAACCCAGATGTTTAAAATGGTTCATTTATTTAACCCAGATGTTTGACGTGGCCCATGTATTTCACCAAGATGTTTAAAATGGTTCATATATTTAACCCAGATGCTTAAAATGGTTCATGTATTTAACCCAGATGCTCAAAATGGTTTTTGTATTTAGCCTAAGATGTTTAAAATGGTTTTTGTATTTAAACCCAGATGTTTATATGGTTCATGTATTAAACCCCGATGTTTAAAAGGTGCAGGTATTTTAACACAGATGATTAAAATGGTTCAAGTATTAAGCCCAGATGTTTAAAATGGTTGGTGTATTTAACCAGATGCTTAAAAGTGGGTCGGTATTTAAACCCATATGCTTAAAGTTAGGTGTCGCGTATTTAACCCGATGTTTTAAAATGGTTCATGAATTTAACCTAGATGTTTTTAAAATGGTTCATGTATTTGAAAAACCCAGATGCTTTAAAATGGTTCACTGTAATTTTAGCCCAGATGCTTAAAATGGTTCAGTATTTAACCCAGATGCTTAAAATGGTTCATGTATTTAACCCAAATGTTTAAAATGGTTCATGTATTTTAACCCAAATGTTTAAATGGTTCATGTATTTACCCAGATGCTTAAAATGGTTCATGTATTTAACCCAGATGTATGAAAATGGTTCTTGTATTTAACCCGGCTCCGGTGTTTGAAAGTGGCCCATGTACTTAACCCAGATGTTTAAAATGGTTCATGTATTTAACCCTGATGCTGAAAATGGTTCGTGTATTTAACCCAGATGCTTAAAGTGGTTAGTGTATTTAACCCAGATGTTTAAAATAGTTCATATATTTAACCCAGATGTTTGAAGTGGCCCATGTATTGAACCAAGATGTTTAAAATGGTTTCATTATTCAACCAACAGATAGCTTAAAATGGTTCATGTATTTAGCCCAGATGTTTAAAATGGTTCTTAGTATTTAACCCAGATGCTTAAATGGTCCTCATATATTTAGCCCACCGATGTTTAGCCCAGATGTTTAAAATGGTTGGTGTATTTAACCCAGATGCTTGAAGTGGTTCGTGTATTTAACCCAGATGCTTAAAGTGGTTCGTGTATTTAACCGCACCATGTTTTACAAAATGGTTCTTGTATGTAATATAAAACCCAGTATGGGTTTAAAATGGTTCATGTATTTAACCGCCCAGGATTGCTTTAAATAGTTCATGAATTTAGCCCAGATGTTTAAAATGGTTCGTGTATTTAACCCAGATGTTTAAAATGGTTCATGTATTTAACCCAGATGCTTAAAGTCGTTCGTGTATTTAACCCAGATGTTTAAAATGTATTTAACCCAGATGTTTAAAATGGTTCATGTATTTAGCTCAGATGTTCAAAATGGTTCATGTATTTAACCCAGATGCTAAAGTGGTTCATGTATTTAACCCAGATGCCTAAAGTAGTTCGTGTATTTAACCCAGATGCTTAAAGTGGCCCAAGTATTTATCTCAGATGTTTATTTTGGTTCATGTATTTAACCCAGATGCTTAAATTGGTTCGTGTATTTAACCCAGATGCTTAAAGTGGTTCGTGTATTTAACCCAGATGCTTAAAGTGGTTCGTGTATTTAACCCAGATGCTTAAAGTGGTTCATGTATTTAACCCAGATGCTTAAAATGGTTCATGTATTTAGCCAAGATGTTTAAAATGGTTCGTGTATTTAACCCAGATGCTTAAAGTGTTTTGTGTATTTAACCCAGATGTATAAAA
This sequence comes from Macrobrachium nipponense, assembly GCF_015104395.2. Taxonomy (NCBI): domain Eukaryota; kingdom Metazoa; phylum Arthropoda; class Malacostraca; order Decapoda; family Palaemonidae; genus Macrobrachium; species Macrobrachium nipponense. Next base: position 22,050,396 of record NC_087204.1, on the reverse strand, counting down.
TGGTTCTTGTATTTAACCCAGATGTTTAAAATGGTTCATGTGTTTAACCCGCCAGATGTTTAAAATGGTTCTTGTAATAACCCATCTTTAATGGTTCATGTTTAGAACCCATGCTTAAAATGGTTTCATGTATTGAACCCATGTTTAAAATGTTTTCTTGTATTAGCCCAGAATGTTTTAAAATGGTTCCGTGTATTTAACAGATGTAAAATTGGTTCATTTATTTAACCAGATGTTTAAAATGGTTCGTGGTATTTAACTTAGATCTTAAGTGGTTTCCATGTATTTCAACCCAGTGCTTATGGTTCGTGTATACCCAGATTCCTTAAAGTGTTTCATGATTTAACCCAGATGTTTTTATTTAAAATGGTTCATGTATTTAACAGATGTTTTAAAATGGTTCAAAATGGTTAAACGTGTATTTAAAAACCCAGATGCTTAAAGTGGTTCTGGTATTTAACCCAGATGCAATTATGTTCGTGTATTTAACCCAGATGCTTAAAGTGGTTCATGTTTTAACCCAGATTTGCTTAAAATGGTTCAGGTATTTAGAAAACAACCCAGATGTTTAAAATGGTTTCCCAAAATTTATTTAAACCCAGGAAAATGGCTTTAAAGTGGTTCATGTATTTCCCAGATTGCTTAAACATTTGGTTCTTGGTATTTAACCCAGATGTTTAAAATGGGTTCATTATTTAACCCAGAAAAATGGTTAAAATGGTTTTCAAAATTTATTGAACCCAGATGCTTAAAATGGGTTTATGTATTTAAAACCCAGAATGCTTAAAATTGGTTTTCCCAAAATATATTTACCCAAAAGATGTTTAAAATTGGGTTCAAAATGTATTTAACCCAGAAAGGCTTAACCCCAAAAATGGTTCATGTATTTAACCCAGATGTTTACAATGGTTCGTGTATTTAACCCAGATGCTTAAAATGGTTCATAAATTTAGCCCAGTTGTTTAAAATGGTTTATGTATTTAACCCAGATGCTTAAAGTGGTTTGTGTATTTAACCCAGATGCTTAAAGTGGTTTGTGTATTTAACCCAGATGTTTAAAATGGTTCATGTATTGAACCCAGATGTTTAAAATGGTTCGTGTATTTAACCCAGATGCTTAAAATGGTTCATGTATTTACCCCAGATGTTTAAAATGGTTCATGTATTTAACCCAGATGCTTAAAATGGTTCATGTATTTAACCCATATGTTTAAAATGGTTCGTGTATTTAACCCAGATGCTTAAAATGGTTCATGTATTGAACCCAGGTGCTTAAAATGTTTCCTGTATTTAACCCAGATGTTTAAAATGGTTCGTGTATTTAACCCAGATGTTTAAAATGGTTCATGTATTTAACCCAGATGCTTAACATGGTTCATGTATTGAACCCAGATGCTTAACATGGTTCATGTATTTAGCCCAGATGTTTAAAATGGTTCGTGTATTTACCCCAGATGCTTAAAATGTTTCATGTATTTAAGCCAGATGTTAAAATAGTTCATGTATTTAACCCAGATGTTTAAAATGGTTCATGTATTTACCCCAGATGCTTAAAATGGTTCATGTATTTGACCCAGATGTTTAAAATGGTTCATGTATTTACCCCAGATGGTTAAAATGGTTCATGTATTTAACCCAGATGCTTAAAATGGTTCATGTATTTAACCCAGATGCTTAAAATGGTTCATGTATTTAACCCAGATGCTTAAAATGGTTCATGTATTTAACCCAGATGCTTAAAATGGTTCATGTATTTAGCCCAGATGTTTAAAATGGTTGGCGTATTTAACCCAGATTCTTAAAGTGGTTCATGTATTTAACCCAGATGCTTAAGTGGTTCATGTATTTAACCCACAGATGTTTAAAATGGTTCATGTATTTACCAGATGCTTAACATGGTTCATGTATTGAACCCAGATGCTTAACATGGTTCATGTATTTAGCCCAGATGTTTAAAATGGTTCGTGTATTTACCCAGATGCTTAAATGTTTCATGTATTTAAGCCAGATGTTTAAAATGGTTCATGTATTTAACCCAGATGTTTAAAATGGTTCATGTATTTAACCCAGATGCTTAAAATGGTTCATGTATTTAACCCATATACTTTAAGAGGTTCATGTATTTAACCCAGATGTTTAAAATGGTTCATGTATTTAACCCAGACGCTTTAAGTGGTTCATGTATTTAACCCAGATGCTTAAAATGGTTCATGTATTTAACCCAGATGCTTTAAGTGGTTCATGTATTTAACCCAGATGCTTAAAATGGTTCATGTATTTAACCCATATACTTAAAATGGTTCATGTATTTAACCCAGATACTTAAAATGGTTCATGTATTTAACCCAGATACTTAAAATGGTTGATGTATTTAACCCAGATGCTTAAAATGGTTCATGTATTTAACCCAGATGTTTAAAATGGTTCATGTATTTAACCCAGATGCTTGAAATGGTTCATGTATTTAACCCAGATGTTTAAAATGGTTCATGTATTTAACCCAGATGTTTAAAATGGTTCGTGTATTTAACCCAGATGCTTAAAGTGGTTCGTGTATTTAACCCAGATGTTTAAAATGGTTCGTGTATAACCCAGATGTTTAAAATGGTTCATGTATTTAACCCAGATGCTTAACATGGTTCATGTATTGAACCCAGATGCTTAACATGGTTCATGTATTTAGCCCAGATGTTTAAAATGGTTCGTGTATTTACCCCAGATGCTTAAAATGTTTCATGTATTTAAGCCAGATGTTTAAAATGGTTCATGTATTTAACCCAGATGTTTAAAATGGTTCATGTATTTACCCCAGATGCTTAAAATGGTTCATGTATTTAACCCAGATGTTTAAAATGGTTCATGTATTTAACCCAGATGTTTAAAATGGTTCATGTATTTAACCCAGATGCTTAAAATGGTTCATGTATTTAACCCAGATGCTTAAAATGGTTCATGTATTTAACCCAGATGCTTAAAATGGTTCATGTATTTAACCCAGATGCTTAAAATGGTTCATGTATTTAGCCCAGATGTTTAAAATGGTTGGCGTATTTAACCCAGATTCTTAAAGTGGTTCATGTATTTAACCCAGATGCTTAAAGTGGTTCATGTATTTAACCCAGATGTTTAAAATGGTTCATGTATTTAACCCAGATGCTTAAAATGGTTCATGTATTTAGCCCAGATGTTTAAAATGGTTCGTGTATTTAACCCAGATGCTTAAAATGGTTCATGTATTTAGCCCAGATGTTTAAAATGGTTCATGTATTTGACCCAGATGCTTAAAGTGGTTTGTGTATTTAACCCAGATATTTAAAATGGTTCATGTATTTAACCCAGATGCTTAAAATGGTTCATGTATTTAACCCAGATGCTTTAAGTGGTTCGTGTATTTAACCCAGATGCTTTAAGTGGTTCATGTATTTAAGCCCAGATGTTTAAAATGGTTCATGTATTTACCAGATGCTTAAAATGGTTCATGTATTTAGCCCGGATGTTTTAAAATGGTTCATGTATTTAAACCCAGATGCTTAAAGTGGTTTGTGTGTTAAACCCAGATGTTAAAATCGTTCATGTATTTAACTCAATGCTTTAAATGGTTCATGTATTTAGCCCAGATGTTTAAAATGGTTCATGTATTTAACCCAGATGCTTAAAATGGTTCAAGTATTTAGCCCAGATGTTTAAAATGGTTCATGTATTTAACCCAGATGTTTAAAATGGTTCATGTATTTAACCCAGATGCTTATAGTGGTTCGTGTATTTAACCCAGATGCTTAAAGTGGTTCGTGTATTTAACCCAGATGTTTGAAGTGGCCCATGTATTTAACCCGGATGTTTATTATGGTTCATGTATTTACACCGATGCTTAAAATGGTTCATATATTTAACCCAGATACTTAAGTGGTTCATGTATTTAACCCAGATGTTTAAAATGGTTCATGTATTTAACCCAGATGTTTAAAATAGTTCATGTATTTAACCCAGATGCTTAAAGTGGTTCATGTATTTAACCCAGATGCTTAAAATGGTTCATGTATTTAACACAGATGTTTAAAATGGTTCATGTATTTAACCCAGATGCTTAAAGTGGTTCATGTATTTAACCCAGATGCTTAAAGTGGTTCATGTATTTAACCCAGATGCTTAAAATGGTTTATGTATTTAACCCAGATGCTTAAGTGGTTCATGTATTTAACCCAGATGTTTAAAATGGTTCATGTATTTAACCCAGATGCTTAAAATGGTTCATGTATTTCACCCAGATGCTTAAAATAGTTCATGTATTTAACCCAGATGCTTAAAATAGTTCATGTATTTAACCCAGATGCTTAAAGTGGTTCATGTATTTAACCTAGATACTTAAAATGGTTCATGTATTTAACCCAGATGCTTTAAGTGGTTCATGTATTTAACCCAGATGTTTAAAATGGTTCATGTATTTAACCCAGATGTTTAAAATAGTTCATGTATTTAACCCAGATGCTTAAAATAGTTCATGTATTTAACCCAGATGCTTAAAGTGGTTCATGTATTTAACCCAGATGCTTTAAGTGGTTCATATATTTAACCCAGATGTTTAAAATGGTTCATGTATTTAACCCAGATGCTTAAAATAGTTCATGTATCTAACCCAGATGCTTAAAGTGGTTCATGTATCTAACCCAGATGCTTAAAGTGGTTCATGTATCTAACCCAGATGCTTAAAGTGGTTCATGTATTTAACCCAGATGCTTAAAGTGGTTCATGTATTTAACCCAGATGCTTAAAATGGTTCTTGTATTTAACCCAGATGCTTTAAGTGGTTCATGTATTTAACCCGGATGTTTAAAATGGTTCATGTATTTAACCCAGATGCCTTAAGTGGTTCATGTATTTAACCCAGATGCTTAAAGTGGTTAGTGTATTTAACCCAGATGCTTAAAATGGTTCATGTATTTAACCCAGATGTTTAAAATAGTTCATGTATTTAACCCAGATGTTTAAAATGGTTCGTGTATTTAACCCAGATGTTTAAAATGGTTCATGCATTTAACCCAGATGGTTAAAGTGGTTCGTGTATTTAACCCAGATGCTTAAAGTGGTTAGTGTATTTAACCCAGATGTTTAAAATAATTCATATATTTAACCCAGATGTTTGAAGTGGCCCATGTATTTAACCCAGATGTTTAAAATTGTTCATGTATTTAACCCAAATGCGTAGAATGGTTCATATATTTAGCCCAGAAGTTTAAAATGGTTCATGTATTTAACCCAGATGCTTAAAATGGTTCATGTATTTAGCCCAGATGTTTAAAATGGTTCATGTATTTAACCCAGATGTTTAAAATGGTTCATGTATTTAACCCAGATGTTTAAAATGGTTCGTGTAATTAACCCAGATGCTTAAAATGGTTTATGTATTTAACCCAGATGCTTAAAATGTCATGTATTTAACCAACCCAGATGCTTAAAATGGTTCGTGTTTAACCCAGATGCTTAAAATGGTTCGTGTATTTAACCCAGATGCTTAAAATGGTTCGTGTATTTAACCAAGATGCTTAAAATGGTTCATGTATTTAGCCCAGATGTTTTAAATGCTTCATGTATTTAACCCAGATGCTTAAAATTGTTCTTGTATTTAACCCAATGCTTAAAGTGGTTCATGTATTTAACCCAGATGCTTAAAATGGTTCGTGTATTTAACCCAGATGCTTAAAATGGTTCATGTATTTAGCCCTGATGTTTAAAATGCTTCATGTATTTAACCCAGATGCTTAAAATGGTTCTTGTATTTAACCCAGATGCTTAAAGTGGTTCGTGTATTTAACCTAGATGCTTAAAATGGTTCATGTATTTAACCCAGATGCTTAAAATGCTTCATGTATTTATCCCAGATGCTTAAATTGGTTCGTGTATTTAACCCAGATGCTGAAACTGGTTCATGTATTTATCCCAGATGTTTAAAATGGTTCATGTATTTAACCTAGATGTTTGAAGTGGCCCATGTATTTAACCCAGATGTTTAAAATGGTTCATGTATTTAACCCAGATGCTTAAAATGGTTCATGTATTCAACCCAGATGCTTAAAGTGGTTCATGTATTTAACCCAGATGCTTAAAGTGGTTCGTGTATTTAACCCAAATGCTGAAACTGGTTCGTGTATTTAACCCAGATGTTGAAAATGGTTCATGTATTTAACATAGATGTTTGAATTGGCCCATGTATTTAACCCAGATGTTTAAAATGGTTCATGTATTTAACCCAGATGCTTAAAGTGGTTCGTGTATTTAACCCAGATGCTTAAAGTGGTTCGTGTATTTAACCCAGATGTTTATTATGGTTCATGTATTTAACTCAGATGCTTAAAATGGTTCATGTATTTAACCCAGATGTTCAAAATGGTTCATGTATTTAACCCAGATGTTTAAAATGGTTCATGTATTTAACCCAGATGCTTGAAATGGTTCGTGTATTTAACCCAGATGTTCAAAATGGTTCATGTATTTAACCTAGATGCTTAAAATGGTTCATGTATTTAACCCAGATGCTTGAAATGGTTCATGTATTTAACCCAGATGTTTAAAATCGTTCATGTATTTAACCCAGATGTTTGAAGTGGTTTATATATTTAACCCAGATGTTTAAAATGGTTTGTGTATTTAACCCAGATGTTTAAAATGGTTTGTGTGTTTACCCCAGATGCTTTAAGTGGTTCATATATTTAGCCCAGATGTTTAAAATGGTTCATGTATTTAACCCAGATGCTTAAAATGGTTCATGTATTTAACCCAGATGCTTAAAATGGTTCATGTATTTATCCCATATGTTTAAAATGGTTCATGTATTTAACCCAGATGTTTAAAATGTTCATGTATTTAGCCCAGATGTTTAAAATGGTTCTTGTATTTAACCCAGATGCTTGAAGTGGTTCGTGTATTTAACCCAGATGCTTGAAGTGGTTCGTGTATTTAACCCAGATGTTTGAAGTGGCCCATGTATTTAACCCGGATGTTGGTTATTATGGTTCATGTATTTCAACCAGATGCCTTTAAAAATGGTTCATGTATTTCAAACCCAAGATGCTTAAAATGGTTCAGTGGATTTAGCCCAGATGTTTTCTTAAAATGGGTACTCATTTTGTACTTAACCCATATGTTTAAAATGGTTTATGTATTCAACCCAGATGTTTAAAATGGTTCATGTATTTAACCCAGATGATTAAAATGGTTCATGTATTTAACCCAGATGCTTGAAGTGGTTCTTGTATTTAACCCAGATGCTTAAAGTGGTTTGTGTATTTAACCAAGATGCTTGAAGAGGTTCGTGTATTTAACCCATATGTTTGAAGTGGCCCATGTATTTAACCCGGATGTTTATTATGGTTCATGTATTTAACCCAGATGCTTAAGTGGTTCATGTATTTAACCCAGATGTTTAAAATGGTTCATGTATTTAACCAAGATGCTTTAATTGGTTCATGCATTTAACCCAGATGTTTAAAATGGTTCATGTATTTAACCCAGATGTTTAAAATAGTTCATGTATTTAACCCACATGCTTAAAGTGGTTCATGTATTTAACCCAGATGCTTAAAATGGTTCATGTATTTAACCCAGATGCTTTAAGTGGTTCATGTATTTAACCCGGATGTTTAAAATGGTTCATGTATTTAACCCAGATGCTTTAAGTGGTTCATGTATTTAACCCAGATGCTCAAAGTGGTTCGTGTATTTAACCCAGATGCTTAAAATGGTTCATGTATTTAACCCAGATGTTTAAAATGGTTCGTGTATTTAACCCAGATGTTTAAAATGGTTCATTCATTTAACGCAGATGTTTATTATGGTTCATGTATTTAACCCAGATGTTTAAAATGGTTCATGTATTTAACACAGATGCCTAAAATGGTTCATGTATTTGGCCCAGATGTTCAAAATGGTTCATGTATTTAACCTAGATGCTTAAAATGGTTCATGTATTTTGCCCAGATGTTTAAAATGGTTCTTGTATTTAACCCAAATGTTTAAAATGGTTCGTGTATTTAACCCAGATGTTTAAATGGTTCGTGTATTTCACCCAGATGCTTAAAATGGTTCATGTATTGAAACCAGATGCTTAAAATGGTTCATGTATTTAGCCCACATGTTTTAAATGGTTCGTGTATTTAACCCAGATGCTTAAAATGGTTCATGTATTTAGCCCAGCGATGTTTAAAATTGGTTTCATTCTTGACAACCCAGATGCTTAAAATGTTGGGTCATGGATTTAACAACCCAGAATGTTTACGAAAATGGGTTCAAATAAATTTCAACCCAGATGCTGAAAATGGTTCTTGTATTTAACCCAGATGTTTGAAGTGGCCCATGTATTTAATGCAGATGTTTAAAATGGTTCTTGTATTTAACCCAGATGCTTAAAGTGGTTCTTGTATTTAACCCAGATGCTTAAAGTGGTTCGTGGTATTTAACCCAGATGTTTAAAATTGTTCTTGTATTTAACTCCCAGATGTGTAAAATGTTTCGTATTTAACCCTTTTCAAATGTTTAAAATGTATTTAACCCAGATGTTTTTAAAATGGTTCTGTATTTAACCCAGATGTTTAAAAATGGTTTTCTGTATTTTTACCCAGTGTTAAAATGTTTCATGTTTTTTTAACCCAGATACTTAAAATGGTTCATGTATTTTTTCGCCAGAATAGTTTAAAATGGTTCATTTTTGTATTTACCCCCAGATGCTTAAAATGGGTTTCATGTATTTAACCCAGATGTTTAAAATGGTTCATGTATTTAACCCAGATGTTTAAAATGGTTCTTGTATTTAACCAAGATGTTTGAAGTGGCCCATGTATTTAACGCAGATGTTTAAAATGGTTCATGTATTTAACCCAGATGCTTAAAGTGGTTCGTGTATGTAACCCAGATGTTTAAAAATGGTTCATATATTTAACCCAGATGTTTGAAGTGGCCCATGTATTTAACCAGATGTTTAAATGGTTCATGTATTTAACCCAGATGCTTAAAATGTTTTTCCCATGTTATTTAGCCCAAAGATGTTTTAAAATGGTTCATGTATTTAAAACCCAGGATGCTTAAAATGGTTCATGTATTTAGCCCAGATGTTAAAAGCTGTTTTTGTTTTAACCCAGATGTTTAAAATGGTTCATGTTTTTAACACATGTTTAGATGGTTTGTGTATTTAACCCAGATCATTAAAATGGTTCATGTATTTAACCCAGATGCTTAAAATGGTTCATGTATTTAGCCCAGATGTTTAAAATGGTTCGTGTATTTAAACCCAGATGCTTAAATGGTTCATGTTTTTAGCCAGATGCTTAAAAATGGTTCATGTATTTAGCCCAGATGCTTAAAATGGTTCATGTATTTAACCCAGATGCTTAAAATGGTTCAATTATTTAGCCCAAATGTTTAAATTGGTTGGTGTATTTAACCCAGATGTTTAAAATGGTTCTTGTATTTATAAAAAAAAAAAAAACCCAGATGTTTAAAATGTTTTTTTCATGTATTTAACCCAGATGCTTAAAATGGTTCATGAGTTTAGCCCAGATGTTTAAAATGGTTCATGTACTTAACCCAGATGCTTAAAATGGTTCATGTATTTAGCCCCCCAGATGTTTTTGTTTAAAATGGTTCTTTGTATTTAAACCAGATGCTTTTTTTAAAAAGTGGTTCGTGTATTTAAAACCCAGATGCTTAAAGTGGTTCTTGGGTTGGGTATTTAACCCAGATGTTTAAAAAATGGTTCATGTATTTAACCCCAAGATGCTCAAAGTGGTTCGTGTTATTTAACCCAGATGCTTAAAATGGTTTATGAGTTTAGCCCAGATTTCTTAAATGGTTCATGTATTTAACCCAGATGTTTAAAATGGTTCATGTATTTAACCCAGATGCTTAAAGTGGTTCGTGTATTTAACCCAGATGTTTAAAATGGTTCATGTATTTAACCCAGATGTTTGAAGTGGCCCATGTATTTAACCCAGATGTTTAAAATGGTTCATGTATTTAACCCAGATGCTTAAAGTGGTTTGTGTATTTAACCTAGATGCTTAAAGTGGTTCGTGTATTTAACCCAGATGTTTAAAATGGTTCATGTATGTAACCCAGATGTTTGAAGTGGCCCATGTGTTTAACCCATATGTTTAAAATGGTTCATGTATTTAACCTAGATGCTTAAAGTGGTTCGTGTATTTAACCCAGATGCTTAAAATGGTTCATGTATTTAACCCAGATGTTTAAAATGGTTCATGTATTTAACCCAGATGCTTCAAGTGGTTCGTGTATTTAACCCAGATGTTTGAAGTGGCGCATGTATTTAACCCAGATGTTTATTATAGTTCATGTATTTAACCCAGATGTTTATAATGGTTCATGTATTTTACCAAGATGCTTATAGTGGTTCATGTATTTAACCCAGATGCTTAAAGTAGTTCGTGTATTTAACCCAGATGCTTAAAGTGGCCCATGTATTTAACCCAGAAGTTTATTATGGTTCATGTATTTAACCCAGATGCTTAAAGTGGTTCGTGTTTAACCCAGATGCTTAGAGTGGTTCGTGTATTTAACCCAGATGTTTGAAGTGGCCCATGTATTTAACCCAGATGTTTAAAATGGTTCATGTATTTAACCCAGATGCTTAAAGTGGTTCGTGTATTTAACCCAGATGTTTAAAATGGTTCATGTATTTACCCCGATGTTTGAAGTGGCCCATGTATTTAACCCAGATGTTTAAAATGGTTCATGTATTTAACCCAGATGTTTATTATGGTTCATGTATTTAACCCAGATGTTTATTATGGTTCGTTTATTTAACCCAGATGTTTATTTTGGTTCTTGTATTTAACCCAGATGTTTGAAGTGGCTCATGTATTTAACCCAGATGTTTATTATGGTTCATGTATTTAACCCAGATGTTTATTATGGTTCGTTTATTTAACCCAGATGTTTATTATGGTTCATGTATTTAACCCAGATGCTTAAAGTGGTTCATGTATTTAACCCAGATGCTTAAAGTGGTTTGTGTATTTAACCCAGATGTTTGAAGTGGTTCATGTATTTAACCCAGATGTTTATTATGGTTCATGTATTTTTTACAAAAAAAAAAAATAGATGCTTAAAAATGGTTCATGTATGATTTTAGCCCAGATGTTTAAAATGGTTCATGTATTTAACCCAGATGTTTAAAATGGTTCATGTATTTAACCCAGATGCTTAAAGTGGTTCGTGTATTTAACCCAGATGCTTAAATGGTTCATGTATTTAACCCAGATGCTTAAATGGTTCATGTATTTAACCCAGATGCTTAAATGGTTCATGTATTTAACCCAGATGCTTAAACAAAGGGTGTCATGTATTGTTTTTAACCCAGATGCTTAAAGTGGTTCGTGTATTTAGCCCAGATGCTTAAATGGTTCATATATTTAACCCAGATGCTTAAAGTGGTTCGTGTATTTAACCCAAATGCTTAAATGGTTCATGTATTTAACCCAGATGCTTAAAGTGGTTTGTGTATTTAACCCAGATGCTTAAATGGTTCATTTATTTAACCCAGATGGCGCTTTTTTTAAAGTTGGTTCGTAAAATATTTAACCCAGATGCTTAAATGGTTCTTGTTTTTAACCCAGATGCTTAAAGTGGTTCGTGTATTTAACCCAGATGTTTAAAATGGTTCGATTATTTAACCCAGATGCTTAAAATGGTGTATTTAACCCAGATGCTTAAAATGGTTCATGTATTTAGCCGAGATGTTTAAAATAGTTCATGTATTTAACCCAGATGTTTAAAATGGTTCATGTATTTAACCCAGATGCTTAAAATGGTTCATGTATTTAACCCAGATGCTTAAAATGGTTCATGTATTTAGCCCAGTTGTTTAAAATGGTTCGTGTATTTAACCCAGATGCTTAAAGTGGTTCGTGTATTTAACCCAGATGCTTAAAGTGGTTAGTGTATTTAACCCAGATGTTTAAAATAGTTCTTTTATTCAACCCAGATGTTTAAATTGGTTCATGTATTGAACCCAGATGCTTAAAATGGTTCATGTATTTAGCCCAGATGTTTAAAATGGTTCATGTATTTAACCCAGATGTTTGAAGTGGCCCATGTATTTAACCCAGATGTTCAAAAAGGTTCATGTATTTAACCCAGATGCTTAAAGTGGTTCATGTATTTAACCCAGATGCTTAAAATTGTTCATGTATTTAACCCAGATGCTTAAAATGGTTCATGTATTTAACCCAGATGCTTAAAGTGGTTCGTGTATTTAACCCAGATACTTAAAATCCCGGTCATGTATTTATACCAGCCCAGATCGTTTAAATAAGGTTCGTCGTTATTTAACCCAGATGCTTAAAATGGTTCGTGTATTTAACCCAGATGTTTAAAATGGTTCATGTATTTAACCCAGATGCTTAAAATGGTTCATGTATTTAACCCAGATGCTTAAAATGGTTCGTTTATTTAACCCAGATGTTTAAAATGGTTCATATATTCAACCCAGATGCTTAAAGTGGCCCATGTATTTAACCCAGATGTTTATTATGGTTCATGTATTTAACCCAGATGCTTAAAGTGGTTCGTGTATTTAACCAGATGCTTAAAGTGGTTCGTGTATTTAACCCAGATGCTTAAATTAGTTTATGTATTTAACCTAGATGCTTAAAATGGTTCATGTATTTAACTCAGATGCTTAAAATGGTTCGTGTATTTAGCCCAGATGCTTAAAATGGTTCATGTATTTAACCCAGATGCTCAAAATGGTTCGTGTATTTAGCCCAGATGTTTAAAATGGTTCGTGTATTTAGCCCAGATGTTTAAAATGGTTCATGTATTCAACCCAGATGCTTTAAGTGGCCCATGTATTTAACCCAGATGTTTATTATGGTTCATGTATTTAACCCAGATGCTTAAAGTGGTTCATTTATTTAACCCAGATGCTTAAAGTGGTTCATGTATTTAACCCAGATGCTTAAAGTGGTTTGTGTATTTAACCCAGATGCTTAAAGTGGTTCATGTATTTAACCCAGATGCTTAAAGTGGTTCGTGTATTTAACCCAGATGTTTGAAGTGGCTCATGTATTTAACCCAGATGTTTACTATGGTTCAAATATTTAGCCCAGATGTTTAAAATGGTTTCATGTATTTAACCCAGATGTTTAAAATGGTTCATATATTTAATCCAGATGCTTAAAGTGGTTCATGTATTTAACCCAGATGCTTTAAGTGGTTCTATATTTTACTAACAGATGATTAAAGTGGTTCGTGTCAATTTAAACCCAGGAATCGCTTTGAAGTTAGTTCATGTATTAACCCAGAATGAATTACTTATGGTTCATGTATTTTAGCCCCAGATTGTTTAAAATGGTTCATGTATTTAACCCAGATTTTGTTTGAAGTGGCCATTCATGTATTTAACCCAGATGTTTTATTATTGGTTCTTTTTGTATTTAACCCAGAATGTTTTAAAATGGTTCATATATTTAACCCAATTCTTAATGCTAAAGGTGGTTCGTTGTTTTTAAACCCAGATGTTTGAAAGGTGGCTCATGTAATTTAACCAGATGTTTTACGATGGTTCATGTATTTAACCCAGAATGTTTAAAATGGTTCATGTTATTTAACCGCCCAGATGCTTAAAGTGGCTTGCATGTATTTTAACCCAGATGCTTTTAATTGGTTCATTATTTAACCTTTAACCCAGATGCTTAAAGTTGCGTTCAATGTGATTTAACCCAGATGTTTATTATGGTTCATGTATTTATCCCAGATGTTTATTATGGTTCTTGTATTTAACCCAGATTCTTAAGTGGTTCATGTATTTAACCCAGAATGCCCCAAAGTGGTTTCATGGTATTTGAACCCAGATGCTTTAAAAGTTGGTTCATGTATTTTAGCCCCAGATGCCTTTTAAAGTGGTTCGTGTGATTTAACCCAGATGGCCCTTTTAAAGTGGTTCATGTATTTAAACCCAGATGGTTTATTATTGTTCATGGTATTTAACCCAGAATGCTTTAAAAATGGGTTCATGTCATTTAACCCCAGATATTAAAGTTGGTTCATGTATTTAACCCAAGAATGCTTAAAGCGGTTTGTGTATTTGACACCAGTTGGTTAAATGGTTCATGTATTTAACCGCAGATGCTTAAAGTGGTTCGTGTGTATTTAACCGCGATGTTTAATTATGGGTCATGTATTTAACCAGATTCTTAAAGTGGTTCATGGGGACGTTTACCCAGATGTTTGAAGTGGCCCATGTATTTACCCAGATGCCTTAAAGTGGTTCAGGTATTTACCCAGATTGTTAAAATGGTTTCATGTTTAAAATTTAACCCAGATGTTTAAAGTGGCCCATATTTAACCCGGTTAACCCAATGTTTTGAAGTGGCTCATGTATTTTAACCGCCCAGAATGTTTTTGAAGTGGCTCATGTATTTGAACCCAGAATGTTTTTGAAGTGGCTGCATGTAATTTAACCCAGATGTTATTTTGAACGTGGCCCATATATTTAACCCAGATGTTTGAAGTGGCTCATGTATTTAACCCAGATGCTTAAAGTGGTTCGTGTATTTAACCCAGATTTTTGAAGTGGTTCATGAATTTAACCCAGATGTTTAAAATGGTTCATGTATTTAACCCAGATGTTGGAAGTGGCCCATGTATTTAACCTTTTGTTTGAAGTGGCTCATGTATTTAACCCAGATGCTTAAAGTGGTTCGTGTATTTAACCCAGATGCTTAAAGTGGTTCATGTATTTAACCCAGATGTTTAAAATGGTTCATGTATTTAACCCAGATGTTTGAAGTGGCCCATGTATTTAACCCAGATGTTTGAAGTGGCTAATGTATTTAACCCAGATGTTTGAAGTGGCTCTTGTATTAAACACCAGATGTTTAAAGTGGCCCATGTATTTAACCCAGATGTTTGAAGTGGCCCATGTATTCAACCCAGATGTTTAAAGTGGCCCATGTATTTAACCCAGATGTTTGAAGTGGCCCATGTATTCAACCCATATGTTCAAAGTGATTAAAGTACTTAACCCAGATGTTTAAAGTGGGTCATGTATTTAACCCAGATGTTTGAGGTGGCCCATGTATTTAACCCAGATGTTTAAAGTGGCCCATGTATTTAACCCAAATGTTTGAAGTGGCCCATGTATTTAACCCAGATGTTTAAAGTGGCTCTTGTATTTAACCCAGATGTTTGAAGTGGCCCATGTATTTAACCCAGATGTTTAAAGTGGCCCATGTATTTAACCCAGACGTTTGAAGTGGCCCATGTATTTAACCCAGATATTTAAAGTGGCCCATGTATTTAACCCAGATGTTTGAAGTGGGCCATGTATTTAACCCAGATGTTTGAAGTGGCCCATGTATTTAACCCAGATGTTTAAAGTGGGCCATGTATTTAACCCAGATGTTTGAAAGTGCCCATGTATTTAACCCAGATGTTTAAAGTGGGCCATGTATTTAACCCTGATGCTTAAAGTGGTTCGTGTATTAACCCAGATGTTTGAATTAGTTTTTAAGATTATCTATTCACTTTCAGGTAGTTGTTTTGTTGTTTATTTATCAGACTACTTGGTTTTTCTTTCCTCATTTTTGCAGGCTAATTCCTTAATCGTTTGGTTTATTATGTATATATATTGTAGAAGGATGCAAGAGGGCTTATAAAAAAAGTAGGTCAGTGAGAAAATAGAGCTGAACCAAGCAAACCTTTTAAATGATAAAAAGTAAATAAAAAAACAACTAGAAATGTTAATGAACGCAGGATACTTGAAGTGAAAGATATCAATTACCGTCAATAAAACTAGTGAATGGGTACGTCATTAGAGTTGAGGGAATATTGACAAAAAAAAAAAGTTGACGTAATAAACGTGAATATAATAACTATTGTATAATACTTAATGGGATGTCATAGTTAATAGCAAAACCTGAATATGAGAAATACTGTACAAGTGCAGGGTTGGAATGTTAGCATTTATTGATAGAAAATATTGTTAAGATAAAAGTTGTCAATTAACACACTTAAATGAAGAGACGAGGGAAAAATAAGACAGATGTCTTTATATGAGAACATTCTCTGAATAGGATATGCAGAAAGAAGAATCAAGTAGTCTGACTAAATAAACAACAAAACAACTACCTGAAAGGTAGCAAAGGAAGCAAGTGCCACCAGAACAATACATTATTATAGTAATGTATGTATTATATATATATCTATATATATGATATATATAGTATTATATATATATATAATATATATTATATATATACATGCATGTATGTATGTGTATGGATTTTTATCACATGAACGTGGCATTTTTTTCCATTCACAAATATTGAGCCATGTAAGTCGTTTAATATATAATTCACTCCTCCTCGTGAGTAATACCGTAATGTATGTACAGATAATTCAGGAGAGAGAGAGAGAGAGAGAGAGAGAGAGAGAGAGAGAGAGAGAGAGCACTCAATCCCCGTGGCCTGGTCCTCGGTATAACCTCCATTAGTCTTATTGAATGTTTTGCGTGTAAAGGTACTTCCAAGAAATTATTATTTTTAACCATCGTTATATTTAACCTGACGGTGCGTAGGTAGTGCTAACTTCCTAGAAATAATTTTTAACCCTAGTTGTATATAACCTGTCGATGCGTAGGTAGTGCTTTTAGGAGGAATTTTGCATAAATGTGGATATTATTTTGTCTAACACGTTTCATCTTTTGAAAATTGATTTTTATTTTTTTTACCCTGGCTGATATACTCGGTTAACTAACGACCATGCAATTAAATACGTTCAGTGCTTGTGTCAACAGTCATTGTAAATCTTTAAGGAACTAAATAAATGCACTGCTTACGTCAACTGTGTCATTATAAGTCTTTACGTAACTAAATAAATGCATTGTATATGTCAACAGTGTCATTGTAAAGCTTTAAGTAATTAAATAAATGCATTGCTTAGGTCAACTATGTCATTATAAAGCTTTAATTAACCAAATACATTCATTGCTTATGTCAACAGTGGCATTGTAAGTCTTTAAGTAACAAAATGCAGGTATTGCTTCTGTGAACATTGTCATTATTATGAGTCTTTAAGTAACAAGACACATGCATTGCGTATGTCAGCAGTGTCATTGTAAGTCTTTTAAGTAACAAAATACAGGCATTGCTTATGTCAACAGTTTCATTATACGTATTTAAGTAACAAAATATATTCATTGTTTATGTCTTTATGTATTTAAGTAGCAAAATACATTCATTGCTTAAGTCAGTGTCATTGTGAAACCTTAAATAACTAAATAAATGCATTATTTATGTCACCTACTATGAGATTCAGGGTCTCTGTAACACGGTTTTTTGGACTTTGCTCCTTGTCAAAGCATCGGATGTAGCTGAAAGTTGACATATGTATATTTTACAACCACACAAATTTTGTCAGCATTATCAATAACCTAAACCCGATAGTTTTAATTTCTATAGAGTAAAAATGATCTAGTCGACGCCATGGCCAATGATTACGAGCCAAGAGTAGAAAAACATTCATTACGTAAGCAAATTAACACCTTTTGACGAAATGTTGCCCCGCCCATCCACCAGACAGAAACTCCATCGGCTCTGAAACCCAAAGACTTTATGAATGGCGGAACGATACATAGATGTGGGTGGGGTATCAGTGCTAGCGCAGTAATACTACTGTAGCAGTAGTGCCGCAACAGTATAGCAGTAATATACATGAATTAAACGTTTAGGCCAACTGCTGGGATCCTTAAGGATCATTTAGCACTTCTTACAACTACTTGAGAAATTTGTTTTTATAGCCAGAAGTTAAATTTTCTAATCTAACAATGCCCATGGTAGCCTTCAGTGTTATCCTGAATTATAACGAGGCGAAAGTGGGTGGAGCCTCATGAAGTCATCATTCTGAAGATAATTATTGGTGAAGGTTTAAAGCCAATATACGGTACCGGCTATTTTTTTTTTTCAGTAAATAGGTAGATAGCCAATAAATAAAAATTGCTTGACATTGGATATAGCAGTTATCAAATCAAGCTTGTCTACTATGTTTTTGAAAATTACCAACCATTCCCTACATCTTGTCATTCTGATTGTGACCTATAAAGTAAACTGTAACTTCTTAGGAAACCTATTTTGGGAGTTAGACTAATAATCGAAGTGTTTTTGTATTTATTAACATATTTTGTTGGTTTGTTCATTATGACAATTATCAGTGGAGAAGTTCCAGAGTTCATAAAGGTGTACTGCTTTGTTTGTATTTAAATTTGTATGTCATTGTTGCCAGAGGTTTAGCCTTCGTTACGTATAGCCAATCATCCATCGAGAAAGAGGGAAGACATGCTGTCATAAGTTACGTAACGAGTGCGTTCGAAACCTTTTCTCGCAGCAAGTTGGCCCTTCTTCAAAAAAAGTCACTTTTACATTATAAGTACCAAATTTATTCAACCTACGTAATGCAGAATACAGTCAAAATTTATGTGTAGATATAATATGTATTCTGCATGAGCGTTATATTTATGAAATGCATAGATAAAAAGTTATTGCGAAAAAACCGTGTTACAGAGGCCCTGAGTCTCATAGTATGTCATTAAGTTTTTACGTAACTAAATAAATGCACTGCTTATGTCAACTGGGTCATTGTCAGTCTTTAATTAACTGAATACATTCATTGCTTATGTCAACAGCATCATTGTAAATCTGAAAGTAACAAGATGCATTCATTTCATATGTCAACAGTATCATTGTAAGCTTTAATTAACAAAATATATTCCTTGCATATGTCAACAGTGTCATTGCAAAGCTTCAAGTAACAAAATATATTCATTGCATATGTCAACTGTGTCATTGTAAAGCTTTATTTAACAAAATATATTCATTGGATATGTCAACTGTGTCATTGTAAAGCTATATTTAACAAAATATATTCATTGCATATGTCAACTGTGTCATTGTAAAGCTTTATTTAACAAAATATATCCATTGCATATGTCAACTGTGTCATTGTAAAGTTTTATTTAACAAAATATATTGATTGCATACGTCAACTGTGTCATTGTAAAGCTTTATTTAACCAAATATATTCATTGCATACGTCAACTGTGTCATTGTATATCTTAAAGTAACAAAATACATTTCTTGTCTTATGTCAACAGTGTCATTTAAGTAACTGAATACATTAATTGCTTATGTCAACAGTGTCATTGTAAAGCTTTAAATAATAAAATATATTCATTGTTTATGTCTTTAAGTAACAAAATACATTCATTACTTAAATCAGTGTCATTGTAAAGCTTTAAGCAACTGAAGATATTCATTGCTTATGTCAAGTGTCATTGTAAAGCTTTAAGTAACAAAATATATTCATTGTTTATGTCTTTAAAATAACAAAATAAATTCATTGCATATGTCAACAGTATCATTGTAAAGCTTTAACAAAATATATTCATTGCATATACCAACAGTGTTATTGTAAAGCTTTAAGTAACAAAATACATTCATTGCATATGTCAACAGTGTCATTGCAAAGCTTTAAATAATAAAATACATTAATTACTTATGTCAACAGTGTCATTGTAAGTCTTTAACAAAATATATTCATTGCATATGTCAACAGTGTCATTGTAAAGCTTTATTTAACAAAATATATTCATTGCATATATCAACAGTTTCATTATAAGTCTTTAAGTAACAAAATCCATTCATTGCTTATGTCAACAGTGTCATTGTAAAGCTTTAAGTAACAAAATGTATTCATTGCATATGTCAACAGTTTAAAGCTAGCTCTCATAGAGTTTCCTCGCCTTACAGAGAGAGAGAGAGAGAGAGAGAGAGAGAGAGAGGCAACTAATGAGAGAGACTCTCTCGCTAATACCTTACGTTCAAGTAGTTCCAATTGTGAAACTTACCACCTCTCCAAAAGCGACCTTAATAGATTCCCCGTTGCAAGGAATTGGGTCTCGATGCGTAGAATGCATAATGATTCTGTTCCTAATTTTGCTCACGATTTTCTGAATTAGTTTCGAGGGTTATATATTAGTGAAGTCTTGTAAATGGCAACCTCGACCGGCGTCTTGCTGGTGCGCATGAAGTTTTTTTTTTTTTTTTTTTTTTTCTAAATGTAAAGTTCATCGTGGTTTGCTTTTTAGTTTGTCATGTAATTTGACAAATGTCATCGTACATCAGGTTACTTAAAGAGTGGTTATTCTTGTAACAGAGCAGAGAGAGAGAGAGAGAGAGAGAGAGCCAGAGAGGAAGAGAAAAGAGAGCAGAGGAGAGAGAGAGATAGAGAGAGAGAGAGAGAGAACGAGAGAGAGAGAGAGAGAGAGAGAGACGGGCCTTACGAATATCTTAAGAATGGTTTTCACTAATCCTGATATGCGTGATAAGCACAGTCTCAGTAATTTAAGCAATTACCCTTTTGAATTTTGTTGGACGACAAACCAGTCATTAATTAGTGGTAACTGTTAATAAAATGACATAGTCTCACTTCAATCTCCTCGTACAGTTAACTGTAGTTTTCGTCTTATAGTGAATTATTGTGTCATGACAGTCTCACTTCAATTTCATCATACAGTTAATAATGACATAGTCTCATTTTAATTTCCTCATACAGGTAACTGTAGTAGTTTTCGTCTTCCAGTGAATTATGGAGTCGTGACATAGTCACTTCAATTTCGTCATACAGTTAATTGTAAATTTCGTCTACCAGTGAATTGTCGTGTCGTATAAGTGTGTCTGGCTATGTGCGTGCCGTCGGTCTGTCTGGATGTCTGTCTCCATCTCCGGCGTGTCACCTCCTCCTCCTCCTCCTCCTCCAGTTCTCTCCCTCGCCCTTCAACGTGTCACCGTCCTTTTCCGAGCCTTTTGGGGAGGCGTTGTGGGGGGGGAGTGACGTCCTCGTACTCTCCCCTTCCATTGGCGATGTCTGTTACTGTTTACCTGATCCCAATGATATCTTTAATGACAATTTTACCCTCGAACGACGCTTCCCACGACAGGTGAAGGGGGAATGGGTGGGTGGGAAGGCGGGGAAGGGGGTTGGGGGGTTGTTGAGGAAGGCTAGTGAGGTGAGGTTTGGGTTAGGAAACTTTAAATGGCCTCTATCCCCCAAGTGAATAAGGGCGGCTTCCGTTTGCCCTAGCTAGGCCTAGGGTCTAGCTACTATTTCTTCGAAGTACTCCCGCCGCCGTGTCCCGTCATTCCTTCTTCCCGCGCGCGGATGAAGTTGAATTTCTTATCTTCCTCTTCTTCTCCTCCTACTTCGTCTTCTTCTTCTTCTTCTTGTTTTAAAGGGGGCGGATCGTGGGTGATACAGCGGCCATAGAACACATGCTTTGACCGCCTGTGTCAGCCATCTCGTCGCTGATTTAAAATTGTTAAATGTACATGTATACTTGTATATTTATACATATGTATGTATGTGTGAGCAGTATGATACATATGGTTGTGTATGTATAAGTGAATCACGAACGTTTGGAACGTGATAAATGCATAAATAAAGGTATAAGCCACGAAGGAAAAAGATCTTGCAGCTACCCCAGTGTTTCACTTTCCTTCGTGGCTTATATCTTTATTTATGCTTGTGTATTTATGAACAGTATTTTCTAATAACTTCTACTCCGGTTAGTAACTGCAACAGGAATGATATCATAATGGTAAAGTCCCCCCCACCCACCCCCAAAATAAAATAAATTCCAGATCAGTAACCGCAAAACTTCAGGGCCACTGAGACCTCTCTCGCTTATCTCTCGAAGCCGCTTAGAAGCGAATACCAAACAGACAACAAACTCCGATAACAAAGCTGTGAAGTTATGGCAAATAAAAATCCCATATAGTTTGCTCAATTCAAGGACACCCGCACTTCCAAGTCTTCCAGTCGTGATAGGACTTCGATGTAACTTGGTGTAGCGTCTGTCTGTGATGAGAGGAGGACTCGTGCGTTCTGATTGTCAGAGATCAGGTTCCTGGCTCCAGGATCGTGAGTTGACGGAGGAGGGGGGGCCAGGGGGGGCGGGGAGGCCTTCGAGATCAGGTAAATTTCAAGGTTTCGACGATGTTGAAATGGCGAGGCTGGAGGAGGCTGGATCGTGATCATTCCGGTTTTGCAAGATGCACAGAATTGGATAAATGTGTTGACTCTTGTGGAAAAATGTTTTTATGAAAAAAAAGACTAAAAATGAACCACGTTCTTTATGAAAACAAGGCGTGATCCGACCTCCAGCTTACTCGGGCAACGTGCTAAAATCTACGGTCAAATAGCGTGTTGTGTCACCAACGAAAATTAAAATAAACACACTATATTTTATTAGAATTTTTCTGTACTGTTTAACATGCACATTATTTATTCTTACATTTTCATTCTAATAAATAAATCATAAATATATCCTAAAATTCCCGTAACTTTAACTCAACACGAAACACCTTTTTCAGACCTTTTTAGGCTTTTCCATAGGGCTTTCCTACCCCCCACACCCCCAACAACAAAATAGTTTGTAGGCTTACTTCCTGAGTAAGCGAAAATACCCTACAATTCTGTTTTGATAAATGTCTTGTTTGTAGAGAGAGAGAGAGAGAGAGAGAGAGAGAGAGAGAGAGAGAGAGAGAGAGAACCCACTGATATTTAGAGACGAATTAGTTAAATTGCAACATGATTCCTCCGGAAGTTATACGATTCAATGCGGTGATGAAGCACTGAATGGTGCCGGGAGATAGAAGTGTCATTTCCAATTAAGGTACAAACTCTCTCTCTCTCTCTCTCTCTCTCTCTCTCTCTCTCTCTCTCTCTCTCTCTCTCTCTCTCTCTATGAAAACTGAAACTAGTATCGTCTCCCTCTGGAAGTTTTGTATAGACTAATCAGGACATCTTCAAGTTGTGTATTACTTTAATTATTTGTTTTTCAGCTTGAATGCGGCATGTACTAATGCTACTACTAGTACCACTGCTGATAATACTACTACTGTTCATTATTCCTATTACTCTTATCATGGTGTAACTACCACTGCTAGTTCTGCTACTGCTAAAACAGTATCATTATTGACCTGGTTTACTTAAAAAAAAAAAAAAAAACCTGTGACGTTCATTTCTCAGGAATTAATATGTTCTATTTGTTATTTTTTTTCATTTTGGGCCCAGCTTCTGTAGTAGGTGGGGAGGGCCTGGGGCGTCTTTAGTCACACCCCCCCCCCCCCCTTCTCTTCGTTTGGCCCCTACTGGATGTTGAAGCTAGTCGTAAGTCTTTAAGTGAGATCGTAATGCTACTTTAAAAGATGCTGCTATAACTCCTTAAATTTCATTTGTTACATGTTCAATTCCGCTTTGTTTATGTATACAGAAATGACGGTAATATACAGGGTGTCCATAAGTCTCAGTGCCATTACATGTAATAAATACTTGTAGTGGTACTGGGACTTTATGGACACCTTGTATTACTACATGAGAAGATACATGGTGTCCATAAAGTCCCAGTGCCATTACATGCAATAAATACTTGTAGTGGTACTGGGACTTTATGGACACCCTGTATACTGTTATACGAATACCGTCAGAAGTGACGTTCAGTTATGACAGTACCGATGCCGTAATTCTACATTGCATACGGGCTAGTGGAGACGGAGGCTAGCCCGGGGCTGGATAACGGCAAGTGTCGTAACTGATTATTTTTGCAAGCATTAATAAATTACTCGTGGTTATCTCATTAATTTTAATGAATAATTAAACCACTACATTGAATTTTGTTTTTTCTGGATGTATATGATTTGCCCGTCATTATTTTTTCGGCTTTTGCTTTGCGAATTGGCAACATTCTTCGTTTGTTGTATATGATGGTTATGATTATTATAACAGTTATCTCGGTGTGTGTGTGTGTATCTGTGTGTGTGTGTCTATTTATTTTCAAGTTCTCTAGTTTATTTATGACAATGTTGCTACCCTTTGAATATATATATATATATATATATATATATATATATATATATATATATATATATATATACAGTGTGTGTGTATCTGCATAACATATATATTCTGTTAGATAGTTTTCCAAGGTACACTTGCGATGAAGACCACAAATAAAATGAGGCTGGTAGATAGTAAACCATTTATTTCGTTTTACTATAAAAAAATATCACAGTTTCTCATGATGCATATAAAAGGTATATACTATTATATTATATATATATATAATTATGGTATTGATGTGATGAGCCTAAGAAAAAAAAGTATATTTATTCCTTGACGCTAATTCCTCTTTCGTGTTGAGAATCTCGCCAAAACCGCGCGACAGAGAGTAAATTATAATTAATCGTTCCATTTTGCCTCTTCCACTATTCTGGAAGGGACAAAAGGTTGCAGAAATCAACATGAGATTGACAGGATGATATAGGAACTCGATGGTTGCTGTACCAAATTGTACCGATGATGAACAATAATTTTTTTTTTCGACATTAGAGGTTTTCACATGATGAGATGCACTGTTTATGAGACTGGAATATATCGTTTTTCAGAAAAATCTTTTTGATCTGATATTTACATAGGAATCTCAGTTGGACAACAATTAGTAAAAAATATTCTGTAAAATGTACAGAAATAAATTGTACATGAATAAAAATATTTCGTAGAATGTACAGAAATGAATTGTACAAAAATGAAATAAATCATTCTGTAGAATGGACATGAATATATTGTACAAATAAAAAAATATGCTGCAGAAAGTACAGAAATAAATTGTACAAAAATGAAATAAATCATTCTTTAGAATGGACAGGAATAAATTGCACAAAAATCGAAAAATATTTTGTAAAATGTACAGAAGTAATTTATACAAAAATAATTCTAGATAACAGAAAACAATTGATTCTAGAAATATGAAATATGGATGTAATATGAAAAATTCTTTTTTTTAAAAATATCATAAATGGAAATACAATTTACACATAAAATTATGGCCGTGATGCGATGGTTGAACATGCATAAGTCATGACGCTTGAATGGTATATACATTCATGATTGTTTTGTAGATAATGAGATGCCTAACATGAGACAAACCTATTAGCTTTCAAATCTTTTGAAAAACTCACTTCATTCATCATTTTGGTTCATCATAAATCGTGAATGATCTCATATTGTTCAGATTTCTATTCATCCAAAAAACAATATTCCCATGAGCTCATGATTTGACTGACTTCGTCCAAGCTTCATATTTTCAATTTTATAATAATGCCCCTATATTTTTTTATCCATTTTTCTTTAATATAATGCCCCAATATTTTTATTCCTTTTTTTTTTTTTTTACATTTCTCGTTATTTAACATCGGGATCGAAGTCACTAGGAGCTTTGTTCGCATTTACTCAAATCCCAGGTGATATGGCCTTACTTGCTAATTAAATGCAAAAGAGTGACATGATTATGAGATGTGCTCTATGACGAAAATACTTATTGTCATGATTATACGAACAACTTATCTCGTACAGTCGCCTATCTTACAAAAGCACTTAGAAAAGGTGCACTGAAAACCACTTATGATGTTGTGGTTTTATATGTATATATATATATATATATATATATATATATATATATATATATAATATATATATATATATACACAGGCAGTCCCCGGGTTATGTCAGGTTCAGGTTACATCGTTCCGGACTAACGGCGCTTGCCTCAGGGCTCTGTTAATGACAATTTTTCAGCGCCATTATCTACTTTATAGTGCTGTAACCTGGACTTACAGCACTTACGGTACTGTAACAGTGCTGTAAGTGCTATGTATTCCCATTATAATTATGATGACTTGGGTTAAGGCGATTTTCGGCTTACAGCCCCCTGCCAGGAACGGAACCCCCGCCGTAACCCGGGGACTGCTTGTATACCTATATATATATTTATATAACGTATGTATGTATATATTCATACACGCATACGGTTAATGCATACGGTTACACGAGCATATGACCATTATTGCTAGTGCTTTATCTCTCCTTCCCTCCTGCCGTACATTTTGATTCTCTCAGAGAGGTCGCTGGTCGTTTTGGTGAGGAACTTGAGTTTGTTATCCTCGTCCTTCAGCGCCTTCTCCAGGTTGGTGGTCTGCATGAGCTCCGTGATGATGTCGCGGTCACTGTTAATGGGGCCATGCAAACACGTCAACAACAACAAAGACAACATAGACAACAACAACAACAACAGTAGTTAAGCAACAGCAAAGACAGACATTTTTTTCACGACATCAACATTTCCTTTAAAGTAAGCGCAAATTTTGTCTCATTTTATTTATATTTTTCTTAAAGATTGAATCAAAGTCTTGTCTTTGAACTTTAATTAAAATCTTGTCTTAAAAACAGAATCAAAATCTTGTCTTAAAAATTTAATCAAAACCTTGTCTTAAAAATTGAGTCAAAATCTTGTCTTAAAAATGGAATCAAAATCTTGTCTTAAAATTAGAATCAAAATCTTTTCTTAAAAATTGAATCAAAACCTTGTCTTAAAAATAAATAAAAATCTTGTCTTAAAAATTAAATCAAAATCCTGTCTTAAAAATTGAATCAAAATCTTAAGTAGATGTAAAATAGATAGTTGTATAAACTAAATATTCCAAAAAATTACTTAAAATTACTTATAATTATGCTAAATAAGAAAACTTCGCCTTAATAAAATAACAGCTACAAAAATACTACTTCAGAAAAGCTCCCACTGTTCTCCATGACTACAAAAACCAAACTTAACAATGGAAAAAAAAAATATTCAAGATTATGAAGTAATATGTAACTCAGCTAAAATAATCATCAGTAACTTTATAAAATTAAAATGACTTTAATTTAATCAAATTTCAAAGGTAGGTAGCAGCACTAACTCTATTTACTATTACATGACAAATGCATGTAGGCATTCATCAACAACAAAGCAGCAGTAAGCATGTATGTATGTATGTATGTATGTATGTATGTATGTATGTATGTATGTATGTATGTATGTATGTTTATCATGCTGAACCCAAGGTTGTTTTTGCATGCTGATGAATTTTTTTTATTCATCAGTATGGTGTATTCATTACTTTAGTTTTAGATTCAAATACAGGAATAATCATTCTGATTTAAAGCTGTAGGTATTTTTTGAAAATGTAACATCTTAAGGCCTTCGTCCTCAGGAGTAATTCTAGACATGCGTTTTATTTCTGATTTCATGTGAGTACAAAATGAGTTGAATTTCAAATCATTGCCTCTTGCTGTGGAAACGAGGTCCCTCCAGCAAGGTTGAAGTTGCCAGGCTGAATTGATTGACAGTTAGATTTTTGATTCAGTAGTGAAAGTAGGAATTCGAGATAGGGTCATAATAACCGTTAGGTATATCTCGTCGTTCAGCTTGCTAAGCACGAATGAACGTTAGCTGAATTTCATTCAAACCCAAATACTTAAAAGAGACTTTTCAGATGATGTGTTGTGGAAATGTGTAGAGATTGGCTTTGTTTCTCTTTGCCCAGTAAATGAGGGGAGGTTGTGTCATGCTGCTCAACCAACAACAACAACAACAGATCATGTATTTAACACCAACAAAAGCCACTGAGTTTGACTTGCTATTCTTTTGTTTTTGCTTTCTAAGGCTTATTTATTTCCGGCTGTTGGCCCAACGACGTTCGATTTGATATGGATTCGAAATTTTGAAATATTATCTGTTTTGGATTTAAATGAATTCACTGTGATTGACTGCCATGGAATATGCCTGTTTAAACGCTTCGTGTTTAGGGGTGAACTTACTAATTGTTTTTGAAGTCATTGAAGAGGAAATTGAAGCATTTTTTTATTAATTTTTTCTTTGGTTCGTCTTCAAGTATCTAATTTTTTCTTTTTTTGGATCAAATTGAAATGGAAAAGGCGGTTTTTTCCTACAGTTCCTCTTCAGTTATTTTTTTTTTTTACCAAATCGAATTAGAAACGAGGGATTTTTTCCACAGTTCCTCTTCAATTATCTCATTTTTTTTTTTACCAAATCAAAATAGAAATGACGGCTTTTCTCTATGGGTCCTCTTCAGTTATTTAATTTTTTTGACTAAATTGAAGTAGAAAAGACGATTTTTTTTTTACGGTTCGTCTTCAGTTAGTTAATTAATTTTTTTTGACCAAATCGAAATAGAAAAGACGGATTTTTTCTACAGTTCGCCTTCAATTATTTAATTATTTCCTTTTTTTGTATTTTAACCAAATCGAACAAGAAACGAACAGTGACCTGAGCCAGCAGCCGGAAAGGTCAGCCGAAAGACAGGAAGGACCACAAGCTAAAAGGGGAAGTTTGTAGTGTTTGGGGATTAACTGTCTGAGACTCTTGTTCGCTACTCACATGGTTGGAGAATTGACGCAGACGTTGTTCTCGTCCGTCGTCGCCTCCGACGTTGTGTGACGTCTGGGGCCGGATGCTGTTGAGGGAGAGAGAGCGAGCTGTTAAATCTAGTAGTATTTATGCAGTGCTAAAATCTAAGGTCAAAAGGAACGTTGTTTCACAAACGAAAATTGAAATAAATACGCTATATTCAAAAAGAAATCTAAGGTCAAATAGAGCGTTGCTTCACAAACGGAAATTGAAGTAAATACGCTGTTTCATAAAAAATCTAAGGTCAAATAGAGCGTTGTTATTTTATAAAAAATCTAAGGTCAAATGGAGCGTTGCCTCTCAAACGAAAATTGAAATAAATACACTACATTCTATAAAAAAAATCTAAGGTCAAATAGGATGTTGTTTCACCAACAAAAATTAAAATAAATACGCTATATATTATTATAAATAATTGTTCTGTACTGTTTAACATGCACATTATTTATTTTTAACATTTTTATTCTAATAAATAAATAAATCATAAATATCTTATCCTAAAATCCCTGTTTCTTTAACTCAACGCGAAACACCTTTTTCAGAGGTTTTTAGGGTCTTCCATAGGGTTGTCCTAACAACCCAATCCCCACGCCAACAACAAAGTAGTTTGCAGGCTTACTCCTCGACTAAGCGCAAAAATAACGAGGGCTTTTCATTTACACCTGCTGTGTGTCTATCTATTATCGATACTTCTATTGATATTGGGTGGAAAATTGTCCAATTCCTCTTTTCCCTTACATATTTAGTGGGCGAAACGCACACACACATACACACACAAACAAACAAAAATTCCCAGGCATCCCACCTTCCAGTATGCCGGTATGACTTTTGTCTTTTCCTTTGCAATTCGTTTGTCAAAGCCTACGCACACCCTACGAGTATACACAGTGCGAATCGAACCCTCTCAGAAAGGGCGGCCTTGGAATGTCATGTACTATATTTGTTCACTTGGGTGTCCTTATGATCTCTTCTAATTAACGGGGAAGGGAATTTTACTCTCTCTCTCTCTCTCTCTCTCTCTCTCTCTCTCTCTCTCTCTCTCGTGCGACAGAATTCGGTTTCTCTCTCTCCTCGATGTCTCCTCGGATGGACTAACAAGTCTTTGAGACATCCTAATCCTTGTAACTCCTCGGGACTCACTCTCTCTCTCTCTCTCTCTCTCTCTCTCTCTCTCTCTCTCTCTCTCATTATGTGTTATTCAGAACGCGCAACAAACTTCATTTGATGGTGAAATGAGCAAAGCATCTTTCTTTGAACGAATAAACGATCGTTGATGTCCTCCTCTCTCTCTCTCTCTCTCTCTCTCTCTCTCTCTCTCTCTCTCTCTCTCTCTCTCTCTCTCTCTCCAGGCGACATGCAATTCGCCCTTGTGTGCAGGTATTCGGTGAGTGGGCGTGAATAGCCCCGGTGGGCGTCTGTTCAGGCCAAAGAACCGGAGTAATTTTAGTCTTTCATTTGATTTGCCAACAAAGCCTTTTGAGAAGAAGGTCGAGAGAACGCTCGGTTTGGCAATACTGCATTGCTTGAAACTTAATTAATTAAGGGAGAATGTTGGAATGACCTGTGATAATATTAGTTTACCTTTTTCTTCCATGACTCTTTCATGGAAAGGTTTTTTTCTTATTCGGAATTTTTTTTCTGTGTGGAAATATTTTTCTGTATTTACAAAGTATTTTTCTGTATTTGGAAAATATTTTACTGTATTTGGGGAATATTTAACTGTATTTGGGAGATATTTTTTTCTGTATTTGAAAAATATTATTTTTTCTTGAAAATATATTTCTGTATTTGGAAAAAATATTTTTCTATATTGGGAGAAGATATTTTACAATATTTGGAAAATATTTTCCTGGACTTGGAAAATATTTTTCTGTTTTTCAAAATATTTTTCAATATTTGGAAAATATTTTCCTGGACTTGGAAAATATTTTTCTGTATTTTCAAAATATTTTTCAATATTTGGAAGATATTTTTCTGTATTTGGAAAATACATTTCTGTAATTAGAAGATATATTTCTATATTTCGAAACTATATTTCTGTATTTGGGAAATATGTTTCTCTATTGGGAAAGGTATTTTTATATATTTGGAGAATATTTATCTGCATTTTGAAATTATTCGCCTGTATTTGGGAAATGTTTTTCTGTATTTGGAAAATATTTTTCTTTGTTTGAGGAAAGATATTAGTCTTGATTTGGAAAATATATTCCTCTATATTCAAAAAAAATTATTTTTCTGTGCTTCGAAAATACTTATCTATTTGGAAAAGACATTTATCTATATTTGGGGAAAATATTTATCTGTATTTGGAAAAGATATTTTTCTATATTTTTCTTTATCGGCGGGACCGATTTAAGAGCAAGAGCCCGTGCAGGTATACGACCATCTTAATCGCTACGAAAAATATGAATTTTATTTTATCGGCAGAAATTTCAAATAATAAAAGTATACGTAACTTTTTTTCCTTTTAATTCAATATTTTAATAGAGAATGAACGAAAGACCTCTTTAGCAATCAGTGAATTTTAAAAAAATTCTCTAAACTTGTATACATACATACATAAATACACACACACACACGCGCACACACGCACACACACACACACATATATATATATATATATATATATATATATATATATATATATATATATATATATATATATATATATATGTATATACATATATATTGTTATATATTGTTACTTACATGGAAGGCTCCTGACGATTTTGGGGTTGTAGATCTTGGGATCGGAGACCATCCTGACGAAGAAGGACCTCTTGTACCGGAGGCTCTTCTTGTTCTTGCGGTCCAGCATGGCGAACACCTCTTCGGTGTTCTCCTCGGCTTCCTTCTCAGCCTCTTCTTTCTCGTCCTTCGTGGCCTCCTATGGAAGAGAGAAAAGAATAATGATGAGAAAATCTCGAAGTGGTTACAATCGTCAACTAAAGATAGAATGTTCATAGACCATTTAGAAGCAAAAGATATTTCATCTTTTATATGTATAAATCTTTTATATATCCTATATAAAAGAATGGATTTACAATTTCATTTGAATAATAGTAGTTAATTTTCTCTATTTTCTCTCACCATCGTTAGCTGTGTGCAGTTCTCAGCATTTGTTTATAGAATCATAATTGATAATCAAATGAATAATTGTAAGTGCTCTGACTCGGGTTTGATGGTTTGCTAAACAGCTAAAGATTACATAATTTTTATAGCCGCAGCTTAAGTCAAACAAGAAACAATGCACATGGGAATAGCGTTAAAACCATAGTTATATGAGAGAAATAATGTTTTGGAAGTGATATCTATATGTCAGTAGTTTAAACCTAAGTAAGTATTACCGTAATCTAGCAGTATTAATAATTGGCATTGTTTGGGAAGACATTCATTAGACTTACATAGTAATATTGTTACGTACAAAAAGACGAACACCATATAGTCTTATCTGTTGATGTATCCCTAATCTGTCACTTTCCTGTGCCAAAGTGAAAATCTACTTTGGTATTGCAATTTTTTTTTAAAAACCTTTTGAGTGTGTTGTTAATACACCTTCCTGTAAACAGAAATATTACCCGCATAGAGAGCATGTTCAACCGTTTCTTTTCAGATTCTACAGTCACTTGTGTCACCCACCTTATTTTCTATAACATGCCATGGGTAGCCGTATCCTGATCTAAATCTAACATTTATCATCTCTTTTTCTGCTAAATCCTTTTTCTTTCCAATATACATGCAGTGTGCATTGTGACCCTGTTATACAACTCAGTTGACCTGCTTTGGTACTACCCCATGTGCTGCTGTGTACAAATTTCCAAAGTCCGAATACTTCTGATAATGTTTTGAGCTGGTTTATTGGTAAGCCATAGTTACAGTCAGTAGTAACTGGTGTTTTGCAGTACAGTCTCTTTGACCAGACACGTGAACTTGACCTTTAGTCCCAGTTTCCTTGCTTCCTTTTAACGTCATCGGCTAATTTTTCATACTGACTCCACAGCATTTTTTTTCAAGGACTGAAGGGTAGATATTAAGTGATTCTTAAGAAATTACATTACACTGACTGATTCACGTTATGGCCAAATGCAAAAGCCATCAGTTCAGCCAATGTGAATGAAGACACCCAGTCTTGCATCCTGACATTAATGTCTACTTGGAGTTGGAGTTACCACCATTTGTTAGACTAGAGATGCAGCAGCAACAGCTCACCTGTGTCCACACTTAGTGACACATCACAATACAGCTGGTCGGTGTAACCTCCTACTTCTCTTCATTTTACCCTATTGCTGCTTAATAATTTGGTCTCAAACTCTTTTTCCAAGGTGGTCTGCATGTATAGGTATGTTAATCGGCATAAACATCAAGGGAGAAAGGCATTGCCTAGTTGTCTTTGTAAAATCTACAACATTTTAATGCTGAGTATCATTAGCTGTTACAGGAGTCCTGCTGTTCTCTCCTATATACTCCATTCCAAGAATCTTTAGTTGTTACTGTAGTCCAGCTGTTCTCTGCTATTTATTCCAATCCAAGAGTATCCAGTATTTTTTTCTGTGGAAGAGTCTCTGTTGTCTCTCAGTGTTTTAATGCCAATAAGAGTGTTAATTTCTCTAAGTCTCTTTGCTATAGATACCAGCTCAAACCCTATTATCATATTTAATACCCTTGTAGTTACTAGACAGCCGAGGATGATTCTCATCGCCTCATTCTGAATGGCTTCAAGTTTTGCCAGGTTGGTTTTTGGAAGGCAGACATAATTTTGACATGTGTACCATACATTGCACTGATGTCCTTTTGCTGCCATATGCCATGGGTTTACAAAGGACCTCCTGTCTAATCTGAGTGCGTATTTCTTGCTCTTTTTTGTAAACTCATACTGGACTGTTTTTCAGATTTGTCGAAAACATTTTTCAAGACGTCCAAGAGCGCAGAATATTTTAAGAGTTAATAGCAAGCAATGTTGGTATGCAGGCTCCTTTACTCGTAACTTTTACGAACCCATTTAGCTAGTAACTTGGTAAAAATGATTCTTTCCAGCATTTTAAAGACTCCCAAAGCTCTAGATATTTGTCTAAAATTGCCTGGATCTCCGGGCTTGGAAACAGGCCTAATGATGACCTTTTTCCTAAATATGACATCATTCTACTCCCGTAAATCATAGGAAAGCTTAAAGAGAGGCTTGCCCTCTGTTACAAGGCTGATGTTATGTCATAGGTGATCCTTGTCTTCTCCCAGTGCTGTTAACTTTATCCTTTCTTTGTTGATTGCAACAATTCAAATACAGGAATTTTACTCTTAGTTTATATTGTATTCTGTCAGGGAGTCTGTTCATGGATGAAGCAGTTACCTATCTGCTGCCTTCTGAGTGTGAGCATGGAATGCAGTGTGCATACAATTCCACACTTTCTGTGGTGGTGCTTCAAAGTGGATAGTCCCAACAAAATTGGTCAAAAATTTTTCTCATGGCCGCATTTTAATTACTCTACATTGCTTTTCTATGAATTGGAAACCTCTGTAGTGTTCTTGCTCATGACATTCAAGCCACCTATGGGACACAGTTCATTTGGTGTACTGTAGTATTTGACACGGATCGTCCTTGTAGCGTATGCGATTTCTAGACCCATTAACATTGCCCTTGATATTTTTATGTCTCCTATTTGGTTTTGATAAAATAGTTTCCATTTGGTTCTGTAAATCGTTTGTAAAGTCCAGGATACTAAGGTCTGACACCTTGTATATCTTTTAATACCTTTTCCCCAATGACTTCAGCAAAGGTTGTCGTCTTGTTCCTAGGTAATGGAGTCTTTATAATTGTAATATATACTGTTCTTGACATCAGTCACAGCTTTCAGTGCAGTGATCAGAAACCAGAGGATTCACCATCTCCCAAAATACCTGATGTATGAACCTTTATACATGCATACATAATCAACCCGTCTCATGTATGGACCTTTATACATGGTATACATAATCAAGCCCCCCCCTCATGTATGGACCTTCATACATGCATACATAATCAGGCCCTGCTCCCTTCCTGTGAGCTGGTTCATCAGCACCTAAGACCCTTATATAAGTGTTCACAATAATTTGTACGTTCATACCATCTCTCCCCATATTCATTGCAGTGATTTCCTTAAAAACCCAGTGCAGGATGCAGTGCATTTAAATACCATACAAAAATCATAAGTTTTTCATGCAAAAAATCATGAGTATTTATTTGTTTCCAGTTCTCCATTCGGGACATAATGATTAACAGTCTAATATTACTCTTATTCCCATGCATTTTGTAAAATTCCTAAAATCAGTTGTCAGCAGCTGAGTTGGAATAGTATTCTTAACTTATATAATAAATATTATTAATCTTCTGATGTTATATTGATGTTCAAGAATAAATATTTTATAATTTGTGAATCACAGTTAAAGCAATATATGTCTTATTGTATCATTGTACATCAAATAACGCTCTTGAAGACTTCAAATTCCAAGTCAGAACTGACAACTCATTTTTAAACACTGAATTGAGGATCATACATGCTACAGTTATTGACCATTTGATCAGTCAAGTAATGGATAATTTTGACCAAATGGCATACTTTTTCTTCAACATTGTCAGGCACATATTCTGATGCAAACAATTTAAAAAAATTTTCAGGTGAGATTTTTTCATAGTTGACGCTACATCAAGAATTCGAATTCGCGTTCCCTCACTTCCATCTTGAGAAGTCTGGTTGTTGTGTCGGCTAAAATATTTTTCACATTTTCTAGTACTGTTTCTGTGTCGCTAGAGACACGTGAATCATTGACCACTTGACGTGAAGGATTGTCCATGTGCCCGTTTCCTCCATCAGTTTTTAGTGAGAGATGTCGCTGCTGACTCGGGTATATTGAGGCTCGGGTATTTCGAGCATCATGCATTGGTGGAGATGCCACCCCACCAATTCACACACTTTGGGATTATTCTTCGGCTTCCATCTGTTTTCTGTGTGCATAGTTCGGTCATGGTTACTTGCACAACATCTACCTCGTGTTGAATTCTTATGCCTCTAGGCTCGACGTCCCCAGGAACTAGCTGCACTTTGAGCTGAAGTTCTGCGGTTGTTGTATGCATCCACGAGGCATGTTGGCATATCCAGAACAGCTTCAAAATATTCAGGTACCTCCCACGATCACTGAACGATGACCTTCTCAAAGTGCTCGTCCCCAACCTTGTTTCATTTGTGCCGAGTTAACCTGTTCGTTTCTTGTAACGTAGCTGTTTCTGCAACCACAGGGAAGTTCTTCAGTGTGAATGTCGTCATCTTACCTGTTGGTTTTTCCAGTCTAATTGCCATCGTCTCCTGCGCTTCAGCATAAGGGCAGTTACGCCCCTCATTGTATCTGAAACTGAATTAGGGCAGTCCCTCAACCGCCATCACCACCTATATTATCATCTTATATGTGAAGCCCATAGCTGTTGGGAATTAGTGAATGGTAAAATCTTCTCCAGTAAGGTCATTCTCCTTTGCCTTGTTTTGATAAGACAACATTGATAAAAACTTCTCCAGTAAGGTCACTATCCCACGGCTTGTTTTGATAAGACAACGTTGGTTCTGGCTTTATTTTCATGAGACAACATTACTCTTGTGTTTTTAGCCATTCACCAGTTTTATTTTGTTTTCCTCTTGTATTTCTGCTTTGTTGTTGATGTTTATCCATGATCTCTGTTGACGTTTCTGGGTGACTTTAGTTGACGCTCCTTCATAACATTTGTTGACGATTCTTCGTGATCGTTGTTGACGTTTCTTGGTGACATTTGTTGACGTTTCTTTGTGACTTTTATCGACGTTTCTTCGTGATCTTTGTTGAGGTTTCTGGGTGACTTTAGTTGACGTTTCTGGTTGACATTTGTTGACGTTTCTTTGTGATATTTGTTGAGGTTTCTGGTTGACAATTGTTGACGTTTCTTCGTAACCTTTGTTGACGTTTCTTGGTGATCTCTGTTGACGTTTCTGGTTGACAACTGCTGACGTTTCTTTGTGACCTTTTTTCACTTTTATTGGTGACCTTTGTTGACGTATCTGGTTGACTATAGTTGACGTTTCTTCGTGACCTTTGTTCACTTTTATTGGTGACATTTGTTGGTGTTTCTTCGTGATCTTTGTTGACGTTTCTGGTCGACATTTGCTGACGTTTCTTCATAACATTTGTTGACGTTTCTTCGTGATCTCGTGATCGTTGTTAACGTTTCTTGGTAACATTTGCTGACGTTTCTTCATAACATTTGCTGACGTTTCTTCATAACATTTGTTGACGTTTCTTCGTGATCTCGTGATCGTTGATGACGTTTCTTGGTAACATTTGCTGACGTTTCTTCATAACAATTGTTGACGTTTCTCTGTGATCGTTGTTGACGTTTCTGGGTGACATTTGTTGACGTTTCTTTATAACATTTGTTGACGTTTCTTCGTGATCTCGTGATCGTTGTTGACGTTTCTTGGTAACATTTGCTGACGTTTCTTCATAACATTTGTTGACGTTTCTCTGTGATCGTTGTTGACGTTTCTGGGTGACATTTGTTGACGTTTCTTAGTGACTTTTATTGACGTTTCTTCGTGATCTTTGTTGAGGTTTCTGGTTGACAATTGTTGACGTTTCTTCGTGACCTTTGATGCCGTTTATTGGTGCCATTTGTTGACGTTTCTTCGTGAACTTCGTTGACGTTTCTGGTTGACATTTGTTGACGTTTCTTCGTGACATTTGTTGATATCCATGATGGCACCACTTTCCTATCTCACCCGTCTGGAGCCTCTTTCACAGGGGAGGGTAATACTCCTCGCCTCACTTAGCCTTGTGAGTTATTCTCACCGTTTATGTCTCACAAATGTTCACGTACATACGTAAAGAAAAAGAGAGGGAGGAATGTCAACAAAGCTTAAGAAATAGGAAATACGAGAGAAAGGTTCTCTCACTTCTACGAGTGACGCAGGACACTGTTACGCCCTGGCCTGACGAGACAGGGAGAGAGAAATGGAGAGAGAGCGAGAGAGGGAGATTGAGACGCTACTTACTTTGTTGTCGACGATCTCGTCGTTGATAATGTCTTGCATGTCTGTTGCGAATTGGGCAATCACGTCCCATGCATGATCTGCAAAAGAAAGAAAGAAGACATTAGCACTGAATTCGATCAAAACGTCACGGGAATGTAAACGATTAAAAGAAATGTGGTTGCAGCAAAACTAAATTAGATAATTATTCTTAAAAAACGAAAACTAAAAAAAAAGAAATTAGACGAATTAATTTAGAATTTATAAGTATATAACAATGGCTTCGCCAAATCGCGTCTAACAAAAAAAGCCAAGACTTCTCTCACCTATATCAGCGTCGGTAGCATTCTGTGCACAGACACAGAACCTGATGACGTATTTGTCGTTGAGAGAGGCCGGCACCATGTGCAGTTTTCCGGAGGCGTTAATGGACGAAAGCAGTTTCTGATTGATCTGGTTGGATCCGCGTAATCTGGAAGGGAGAGGAAAAACTGGCGTTAGCGGCTGAAAGAACTTTTATTCCCAATGTGTTTAAGTGTTTGAATGATTTTAAATTTGCTAAGGATGTCGATGTGAGATGGATTATTAGAATAATTGTGTTGTTGGGTCTAAGGAGCAAAGGTTGCATCGATTAGACGCACGAGGGAAGGGAATATTGAGCAAAATTCGATGGAAATGGACAAAGGATTTTTATATCTATCTTAAAATACCAACTTTCCCGCCCGTTTTACTCTTTTGATTGTATTTGTTGCATCCCTTAAGGTACACCATGCCCATCTGCTTGTCTACCGATTATCAAGTCCCAGATTCATGACAAAAACGATTCTCTCTCAATTTACCTGAAACACACGAGACCCAGATGGACGGGACTGGCGACTTCGAACCGACTGTCCTTCCTGACGTGGACTTCGAACCTCTGGGCGAGACGGCAGTGCTCTCGGATGTACTTCTGGAGGCCCTCCACTCCGAAGGACCTGATGACGAACCACAGCTTCAGGGCGCGGAAGCGTCTGCTGAGGGGGATTCCCCAATGCTGTAGCCGAGAGGGAAAGAAGAAAGAGAAAAAAAATGTCAGATTAATAATCGTTTACAAGAGCCGTGTCATGGGAACATTTATTGTTGTTGTTTAAGATTGAGCTAGCTTCATGCTAGCACGGGCTCTTGCCCGTAAACATAGGCATAAGACGACTTAGTACATGGCAAGTGAGAGTAAAAAAAAAAAAAAACTTGCTAACAAAAAAAAAAAAAAAAAAAAAAAAATAAATAAATAAATATATAGCTGGCTAGAAACTGATAATTTTATCCATTTTTTAAGAATATGCATACGGAGACTGTTGTTTCCGATTCAGTTATATCAGTTAATAGTATTACTATCAAGTGATTTACAACTAGCAACAATGTGGTCGCTCGTCAAACACTTACCCTGTAGTCGATAGATTTCTCAGAATAGGAGTGCTGTAGATAAAGTGGGTCTACAACAAGAGCCTGGGTTAGCCTGAATCTGTCTTTCACCCTGCAAAGAATTAAAACGTACATTATTTTTAGTGAACTTCTAAAGATAGAGTCAGGATGTGATAGTGTAATATGCAGTAAACTTTCAAAGTAAGAAGGTCTAGGGTGTGAAAATACTGTAAATTCCCAAGTTGGAAAATATTGTAAATTCCCAAGTTGGAAATACCAGGATGTGAAAATATTGTAAATATCCAAAGTTAGAAATACCAGGATGTGAGGTTGAGATAAACTCCCAGTGTTAGAAGGTGAAAATGTATGTGCAACACGTATGTTTCCACTTAAAAAAAAAAAAAAAAAAAAAAAAAAAGATAAATGAGCAATTTGGAAAACTTACCACATGAGTGAGCAGTCGAAGTTGGTCAACATAAATTTGTTTGGGTTGAAGTTGAAGGAAGATGCGT
The DNA here is from genome assembly GCF_015104395.2 of Macrobrachium nipponense. NCBI lineage: Eukaryota > Metazoa > Arthropoda > Malacostraca > Decapoda > Palaemonidae > Macrobrachium > Macrobrachium nipponense. The sequence continues at coordinate 22,011,097 of NC_087204.1, read as the reverse complement.
ACTGAAAGGATAAAGGAATAAACAATTAGCAAACGCTAATAGTGATCCAGAATACTGGAAAATAAACTTCCAACTTCTGGACAGAGGGACACATATTAACAGCGATTCGAATCGATTTTTGAATTTGTCAGTTATTGTTAAGGTACTTTTAAAAGTAAGGCATCCCATGAACAGGATTTGTTGGGCAGTCTATTAAATTGTTAAATCACTCTCTATTTATTTAATTAACTCACCTCAATGCCCTTCATGGGAGCTCTCAGTTCGGGACAGATGAAGGAGTTTCCAGCATAGGCTCCGTCGACGTGCAACCAGACTCCATATTCCTCACATACGGGACCTATAAAAAAATAAGAATAAAAAAATAAACAAAAAAAGAGTTTAAAGGATACCCCAAGTTGATCTTGCTACATCTTATTTGTTTCTTTGGGATCTTCCAAAAATTTTCGTCCTATTTTCGGCGGGTTGGGAATGATTCGCGATAATGTTAATGCTAGTTTGACTTCGTAATGTGATGGTAACTTTAACTTTCTCATTTCAGCTAGCAGGCCTTTTCGTAGTTTTTTTAAAAATTAGAGCTTCTTATGCATTACATTTTTTTTATATATAATTCCCAACTTCCTCATTTCAGTTATTTCTTCTCGTAATTTTTTTAAAAAATTGTTTTTGTAATTAGAGCTTCCTATGCAAAACTTTTTTTGTTTATATATAAAATTCCCAGTGACTAACAAGCTAAAAAAAATACATATTATATAATTATATATATATATATATATAATATATATATATAGATATATATAATACACATGTGTGTGTGTACATATAAACACACACACACATAATCAGTGCCATTTCCAACTCACCGATCTCGGCTAAATTATCGAAGGAGCAGCAGGACGTGGTTCCTAGAGTTGTTTCGACGTAGAATGGAATGAGTCCCATGGCTTTGTCCTCCTCCATCACCTGCAATCAGGGAGAAAACGTTCGTTTTTCAGTCGTTTAATCGGGTTAAGTGGAAACGTTTTTGTCTCGAGTTTCAAAAGAGTCAGGATGAGCAGACGTCCCACGTCATTTCGTGACTTGTTACTCGTATTTTTGCTGATTTAAAATGATCGTTTTCTAATATTTTTTTGTTGAGGGAGATATTCGCAATTTTCCAAACGGTAAAATAATTCTGGTATAATTCCGCCGCTGTTACTCGTATTTTTGCTGATTTTAAATTATGGCTTTTTAATGTATTTTTTAAATAGAGAGATATTCGCAGTTTTCCAAATGGTAAAGTACTTTTGAAATAGTTCCCAGACTTTTATTTTCTTTTACTGCTTTTAAGCAGCCGATATTTTGTAATGTTTACCACGAACATGTATTCAAGAGTGTTACGTTGAAGCAAAATTTATAGCATAGGCTTTTTGTTTAAATTATTGTAGAGATTGTTTTAGGGCAGCGCCAATTCCAGTATTTAGAAATTGATATTTCCTACGGTTTAAAGTTATAGATTTTCTGGTGAAATCATTTAGAAATCCGTATGACGTACATTTTCCGGAGGTGACTGAGGCATAAAAATATTTCTGACGATCAAAAACAATTGCATTATTTTCCCTCATAAGCAAAATTAATATATAAAATAATCTAGACCAAAAACTCCTAGCTAAAACGTCTTGTACTGATAAGAGCTCCTTTTTCCAATGTTTCCAATAACTTGACAATTCTTTGGAAATGCAACGTTCATATACGTTGCGCATTGCATAGTCCCGTTCAAAGGATCAACTCTAATAATAAAAGACAGTCGAACTACAAGACTGGAACCCTCTCTAAAGCTGTGGTACCCTTTGAGGATTAAAAAGCGAAGCCTATCTGCCAATATGGAAGGTACTCGTGATTAGTACTATTTTTATGACTATATTCATCTTCGTTATATCCATTAACTCATTCTGGAACCATTCAGCTAGAAAATACTCGTACAAGAACATTTTTCAATGTGTCTATTGGAGGTAGTTGATAGAATTTTATTATTTAGAGATCACAAAAATATGATTCGGTTTTTTTTTTCGATCAATCGACGCTGCCTTTGCATTGTTTGAGCTAAGGATTTTGCGTTATGTACACCAGAGTAAAATCCATTGATGTAGGTTTACGTTAGGGAAAATGGTGTATAATAGGCAGAGGGTGATGATGAAGGGGGAGGAAGTGAAAAGGAATAGGAATTACTAGATAAAAAATTGGGGAAAAGGAGATAGACGTCAAGGGGAAATCTGTGAACATATGTTGGCACCACGAGTTCCTTATGTTTATAGGAAACTGAGATCATTTTAATGAGAGAGAGAGAGAGGGAGAGAGCTTTTCTTGAGTTTCATGTTTGTAGGAAACTGAGATCATTTTAATGAGAGAGAGAGACAGAGAGAGACAGACAGACAGAGAGAGAGAGGGAGCTTTTCTTGAGTTTCATGTTTATAGGAAACTGAGATCATTTTAACCGGAGAGAGAGAGAGAGAGAGAGAGAGAGAGAGAGAGAGAGAGAGAGAGAGAGAGAGAGAGAGAGAGAGAATCTTTACTCCCAACTCACCTGCCGCAGTGTGGATCCCCTGAGGGACTGGTTCTCGTCTGGCTCCAGAATCCGGAGCTTGACGAAGGCCATCATGGCTGCCTTCTCGACGCACGAGTGGGCTTCCTTGTTGCAGTAGGCCATCATCTTCGACAGGAGGAGCCCCTCCTCGACGAAGGGGTTCTGCTTCTTCAGCTGGCGGATCATGTGGGCGCGGGCGGCCAGGAGGGACACGAGGACGCATTCAGACGCTGATCCCTGGGTGGGGAAAAGTAGAGAGGGCGTTTTAAGACAATGACACAGGAATCGAGTTTAATTTAGAATCTAGTTTTGATTTGTGTGCAGGGATACTTGTAATTGAGAGAGAGAGAGAGAGAGAGAGAGAGAGAGAGAGAGAGAGAGAGAGTGAGTTACCCAAAAGCCTCACAACATAAAAAGTCCCTCCTTCAGTTGGGGAAAAAAAGAAAAAAGTAAAAACGAGAACCATATCGCAATCCTAGATATATATCTTATAAATAAATAATAAATAAAAACTCGCCCTTTTTGCTCTCTTATGACAATCCCCCCCAATCTTCGAGACTGATTGAAAAATGACGTAACTAATCCACCCATATTTCAGCGACTTCGAGATCGGGTAGGGGGGCGGATTTTTGACAAAAAAAAAAAAAAAAAAAAAAAAAAGTAAAATTCCGAGGCGTGTCCTGTACCATACGGAGGCTAGGAGGGCATCCCTTATATCCTTGATGGCGGGGTGGGGGGGGGGGGGGGATGGTTCGTATGGGGGGGGGAGGGGTGGGGGAGGGGGCTACGATATCCTTCTCAGTGCTCTCTTGTTAAACCGCTTATTGTAGTCAGACGATCCATCTAGGAGCTTTTGATGTTTAACCTTGAAATTTTATGTCTTCAGATATTTTATTCCCATTTTGTATTTTCGAGATGTCGTTGGGGTGTGGTGTAGGTCTGGTGTATTATTATTATTATTATTATTATTATTATTATTATTATTATTATTATTATTATTATTATTATTATTATTATTTTGGAAGAAGACCCTCTTTCGATCATATTCTGTTAAAAAGAATGACTTTGTTTGGCGATTATTATTATTATTATTATTATTATTATTATTATTATTATATTATTATTATTATTATTATAGAGGATACCGATGCTTATGTTTGATTTTATTTGCTGTCATTGAAAAGAAAGGGTCAAGTTTGTATAGGAGAGAGAGAGAGAGAGAGAGAGAGAGAGAGAGAGAGAGAGAATATGCCACGTAGGAACGGTATAATTTTTTTCTATTATGTACAGGGTAAGTAATAAAAAATGTATTTTTTTTTTTTTGTCTCTTTGAAAAGTAAGGTATTAAACCCCGGAAGATAAATCTGCTAAAATGAGACAATAATATAAAGTTTTCTTTGGAAACCGCTACGATATATATATAATTTTTGGCTTTTTCGCAAAAGAGGATAAAGATATCTTTTATTTCGTTTGCTCGCTTTAGGAGCAGATTCATTCGTTCGATGCAAATCCACTTAGGAGTTGGTTTTTTCGAAGGTGTGCTACTTTCAAAATTCTTTATGGGCGGATTAGCCCAACAAGATTTCGCGAGAACTTAATTGTGTTTTTATTTTGTCAGCTCGAGAACGCTTGTGTTTAGAAGGCTGTGTTGAAGGAGATGCACATAACACGCACATATATATATATGTATATGTATATGTATATGTGTCCCGTTATTTACAACCTATATATGTTCCGAGAGCAATCTTTTTCACCTCTTTCACAAGATTTTACCGCGAACATTTCTTCGTCATTTTTCTGTCCCTTTTTCCACCCCCCCCCCCCCCCCGCCAATAAAACGAGGCAAAACTCCTACCTGGAACAATCATTATATATATATAATCTTAAGGGTATATAGAAGAAGAAGAAGAAGAAGAAGAAGAAGAAGAAGAAGAAAAGTCGAAAGTCAGATTTCGGACTAAAAGTTCTCACGGCACCGACTCTATTGTCAGGGGTAATAGCCACATATCGATTTCTCTCTCTCTCTCTCTCTCTCTCTCTCTCTCTCTCTCTCTCTCTCTGGTGTTTAATTCTTTCTCATTCGCTTTTTTTAAAGTAAGAACATTTTACCCGATAAACTGGCTTTAATGAGAGCAAATATTCTCAAATGATAAAAGATATGTTGGTATGCAAACGCAAATCCCGTCAGATATTTGTGACGTTTAGCTAACAACTTAATAATGAAACTCATAATGATACTATATTCAGTAGTAATAATAAGATTATACCAACGATATTAATAAATAAATAAATAGAAACAAAAGTCACAGCCGCAAATACATCTTTTAGTATCTTCATGACTAACTTTTAATAGAAAGCAAAGGTTTCTTAAACACCCGACCATTTTCTATCTCCTTATCGTCAGTAGGAATTTTGATTATATCTTCGCCTAAGCCTCGTCCTTTATACTAAATCTGACCTGTCATTGACCTGACATCCGAGTTATTCTAGGTAATGATTTTATGTTTAAAATGGGTAATTCTTGTCTTGATTTATGACAGATTCTGGTATTCCAAAATTCCCATCCGTCGCTTGGATATTTTGACTTCAAATTCCCATCGGTTGCTTCTAGATCCAGAATGGGGTTTTTGACTTTATTAGAAGGAGGAAAAAGTTAGCCTAAACAGGAGAAAAGTAGGATCGTCGCAGATGTCGGTTGGTAATCTGGATCGTTTCTTTTGGGAGATATTTATGGATGGCGACGGTGCCCTGGTGCTTGTTAAACGGATGATTTCGTGCCATCCTCAGTCTCATCCATCTTTACATGATATGGCTGCTTGACGGCTGCAACGGCCTTCAGTCGAGACAGTTCAATCTCGCTGAAAGGAGGAAGAAGGAGAGAGAGAGAGAGAGAGAGAGAGAGAGAGAGAGAGAGAGAGAGAGAGAGAGAGAGACCTGGACACCGGTTGTAAGTTAACCCAGTTTTCACCCTTTTCTGTTTTTATTCATATTTTAGCAAGACTATTCCATTAACAGAAACTTCAAACTACTGCAAAACGCAGATTTCATTATGCTGTTACAATACATTGTAATAAAGTGCATTGTAATGCATTCCAGTAGTGTGTCGCATTGTATTAAGTATCGTAGGATGTAATGGTCAGTTGTATGATGCATTATGCGTAATCGAGTGAACCAACATTACTATTGCACATCGAAGCATTGTTTTCCTGTGATGGATGGTATTATTCCAGCATTGTATTGCATTGTACCCTACAACATTGCATTTATAGTAGGAGCGTGTCGAATAAATCATCATAGTAAATGTGTCGATTGAATCATTATGGTAAAGATGTCGATTGAATCATTATAGGAGAGATGTCGATTGAATCATTATAGCAAAGTTGTCGATTGAATCATTATAGTAGAAGCGTCGATTAAATCATCATAGTAAAGTTGTCGATTGAATCATTATAGCAAAGTTGCGATTGAATCATTATAGCAAAGTTGTCGATTGATTCATTATAGTAGAAGCGTCGATTAAATCATCATAGTAAAGTTGTCGATTGAATCATTACCGTGGAAGCGTCGAATAAACTATTATAGTAAAGTTGTCGAAAAATCATTGTAGCAAAGGTGTCGAATGAATGATTAACTCACCTGTATGACTCCACCACCTTTGCTGTTCTCGGAGAAGGACAAGAATTCCTCTGGCAGACCGACCATTTTTCCTGTTGGGGGAACACAGAAGAAGTGTCAAGAGTTGGTAGGAATGAAGTGAGTAAAAGGTAATATGCAATAATTGGGTTTCGATCATTATTTTTATGATGTATTTTTTTCAGTTAATTTTCTTATCTTTTCTAAAAATGTCTACTGATTTTGCTTGTTATTAAGCAAATAGCAGTGAAATTTGTCTCGGTAAATTTACAGTAAGTTTAATTATGAATTTGTTCAAAAAGAAATCACAAGAGAAGGTTAGAAAACAAGCGTAAAGCAGTGTAACATATCAAAAGAGAATGTATAAACTGCGAGAGAGAGAGAGAGGAGAGAGGAGGAGAGAGAGAGGAGATGAGACGGAGATGAGCGAGGAGAGAAGAGTAGGCCATCTTACCTAGCCAATCTAAGACTATGGTCTCGAGCTCAGTGCAAGCCGGGGAGGCCGCCCATGAGAAGCCTATGCAGCCGATTCCGTCGCTCAACATGTCTCCGAGGATGCTTGGGTAGGAGTTCCCGGATGGGAAGTAGGCGTGGAATCTGGGATGCTGCCAGTGAGTTACCTGGAGAAGGAAAACAAAAGGTTAGGACGTTGTTCTTTGCAGCTTGCCTTCTGCCCCCTAGCTGCAACCCCTTACGTTCGTTTTACTGTACCTCCTTTCGTATTCGCTTTCTTTCATCTTACTTTCCACCCTCTCCTAATAATTGATTCAAAGTGCAACTGCTTTGAGGTTTTCCTCCTGTTACACCTTTCAAACCTTTTACTGTCAATTTCCGTTTCAGCGCTGAATGGCCTTAGTTGCCCCAGTGATTGGCACAGTGCCAAAACTCTATATAAATCAAAATCAAAACTTAGGAGGTCCCAATTGCTTGGCCTTTGACCTAAATTCTATTTTAATTTAGTATTTTCGTAAAGCATTTCAAACCCTCTTACTTTCAATTTCCTTTTCAACGCCTAAGTGCTATATATTCAGTTCAATATTTCGGTGAAGCATCACTTACCCCGGGCATGATTTTGCTCTCCACGTCCTTCATGATGTCGTCCCAGTCTTCGCCCTTCTGGGGCGCCTCCATGGGGACCAGGTCCTTGAGGTACCCGGGCTCTATGGCGGGGGTGACGCGTCTGTTTTCGATGGTGTCCATGTAGTCGGCGATGTAGTCCACCATCTCACGGCCCCTCTTGCGGAATTCCTCTGAGTTCATTTTGATGTGGAAAGGGTTTTTCCTCCTCGAGCTTCTTAATATCAGGTACTGCTACGCTGGGTGTTGCGTTTACCCTCGCAATCTGTTAGTGAGAGAGAAAATAATCTTTTAGATAGATGTACCTCGCATATGAGAATACCTAAAAATAGAGAAGATAGAAGATAATATTATCTATAAAGCGGTTTAAGAAAAAATCAAATTTCCAGTCCTCCATTACATGCAGGGAAGCAATGGCACCCTGAATTCTTCCCTCCCTACAACATCCCCAACCATCTTGAAAAAATTTCCTCATGAAGTCTGCTGCTTCTCATTATAGCTGTTTTTTTCTCTCTCTCCTTTTGAAGGATGGTTTATAAGTGCGGACGAGAGAGAGAGAGAGAGAGAGATAAGGTGCCGCTGTGATCAGTGGGGGCACGCGAATAGCACCCAATTTACTGGTAATGTTCCCTTCCTGTGGCGCCACCCACCCATTCTTTCACCAGCCCCAAGAGATTCCATGGCGATGACTATGGCCCCGCCGCGTTATGCAATCTAAATCTTTTGCCCCCAACTTTCTCCCCTCCGAGTCGCCGCCCACGCCCGCGACTCTTCTTTAAATTCTGGAAAGACCCCAGCGGGGCCTTTTACCCAACGCCATTTCATCTTATTCCAGACGCCGCCGCCGCCGCCGCGTCGCCCCCCCCTCATTCTTCGGGCCAATCTTCTGGAACCCTTTCACGATCACCGGGGGTGCCCGTGTATCCAAGTGCATCCCACAGCCCTCTACTTTATTGGCAGTTTTTTTCCTTGGGGGTTTAGGAACCTCGGATGGGGTATCCTTGAGGAGGGACGTCCATAAACGGGGGTGTACTTCCTCGCCAAATTTAGTGGTAAATCGAATCTGCGGTCTCTGTTTGACCTTTCATTCACGCATCCTTCATCGATTCCCAACGTCATTATCGCTTCTCTCTCTTTCTCCTTTAGCCGTTCTTTTTCATGCCTTTCCTTCTTCTTACTCCCAGCTCTCACTATCTTCTAGCACCCTCCTACCCCCTCCACCCCTTCCAGCAGAGAATCCTGGACAATGAGACTCGTGCCTGGAATTCTCCCCATTCCGGAATTCCCACTTCGGTATAAGATATGGAGAGACCCAACCGCGCTCCACTGCTCTCGTCTTTCACCCAGCCCAAAGCATAGCTGGTTGAAGCCAAGGGATGATTTTACTGGACTGTTCTTCGTTAGCTTTGATAACTAGTTTACAGACAAGCACACACGTATATACATATTCATATCCCAAGTATAAAAAGCCCTTTAAAACACACTGGTTTAAAGCTAGGAACTACTCTATTTCGGTAGACCAACTTCCACCCTTTCTATGTAGTGTAAAGGGTGGAAGATTGCCTACAGAAATATAGTCCCTAGCCTTAAACCAGAGTGTTTTAATGGGGCTTTTATACTTGAAGAATTGATTTACATATATTTATATGGGTTCGTCTATTTTTTTTAACAGATTTCGGCCATTGCAGAAATCTTGATTCTAGATTGGGCGGGGCTTTTTAAAAGAATTCGACAGTGATCGTTGTCTCCAGATATTTTTATGGGGCCAACCCCTGGTAAGTAAATTAGTTTAGTGTATATTCGTATGTGTGTGTGTGTGTAACTTGTATACGAAAGAACACACCCATTTGCATGAGTTTCTGCCTCGACCCGATCCTATCTCTTTAAGGGGTAAATCAAAAAGCAAAAACAGTAATGACTGATCTATTTTCTTTAAGGGGTAAATCAAAAAGCAAAAAACAGTAATGACTGATTCATTAAAAACTAGTAATATTTTATTTTCCCTTTCCCTTCGTTCTTCATAATCATCCTCTCATTTCTCCACGAAACCTTTGTGCCCCGTTTCCGTGGAGGCGAGATGAACCAAGGTTGTCCGTAAATTGATTTTCATTGCGATTATAAGTGGGTGGGTGAGGTGGGGGGGGGGGGGGGGGGGGGGGGGGGGGGGGGGGGGGGGGGGGGGGGGGGGGGGGGGGGGGGGGGGGGGGGGGGGGGGGGGGGGGGGGGGGGGGGGGGGGGGGGGGGGGGGGGAGGGGGGGGGGGGGGGGGGGGGGGCTGTGCGTCGGCTCATGTGAGTAGTCAGAACCGCCCACGCCTCTCAAGGGCACCCCCTTCGCCAGTGTCAAGGCCAGGGGGTCTCTACTCTACGATTCTTATACCCCTAGGGGAAGGCTTGTGCAATCAGTGCGGCTCACGTGATGCACTGTTGGCGGTACTTAAGGTTCTTTTACAGCGTCTCGTCGGCCCCCGGCTGCAACCCACTTTTATTCCTCTTATTGTACCTCCGTTCATATTGTTTCCTCCATGTAACTTTCCGTCAACTTCTAACAGTTCTTTCATAGTACAACTGTTCTCTCTCTGTCTTCCTTCCAGCGCTGAATGACTTCAAAGGTCCCAGCGCTGTGCCTTCGGCTTAAGTTGTACATTCTATCCTTTCTATAATTCTTACGCGTTTATAAAAGCTATATACACATATAAATGAAAGCATCTCTATTCTGTTCCTATCGGCACGACACTACCAGACAACTACCCTTGTGTCGAGCCGTCCAGGCTGGAGAGAATGTCATTAGCGAAGGCGAAGGGCATTGTCTAGCCGAGTGCGTCGTGTTTGATTGGAAGGTTGGTTTCCTTCCCCTCCAGTATCGTGAGTTCCTCCATCGGGCCTCCTCTTGCCTCTCTTTGGGCTTCCCGAGGTCGGGTCACGGCGCTCATGATGGCGGTCATCTCGAAATCAGCTTCATTGTATTCGTTCTTTATTCGATTAGACGAGCATTAGACGGGGAATTATACTAGCGCATGTGATTGTCATTATAAGACGGGGAATTATACTAGCGCATGTGATTGTCATTATAAGACGGAGAATAACACTAGTGCATGTCATTATAATTATAATAATCTCAGTCATATAATTATGATAATCTCAGACATATTGGAGTAGCATAGTCGGGTTAGAAACGCTTGTATAGTGGGTGGGATGGGAAGATGGGGGTAGGAAGTTTCATTTTGGGGGGATGGGGGAGGAGGGCGGGTTGGTTATGGGCCGACGGAGAATCTGCCAAAAGAAATATTAGTATGGAGAGAAGATAAAGAGTGAGAGGGGAGGTCTGGTGCCCGTGATTAAAATCGGCCAGAGAGAGAGAGAGAGAGAGAGAGAGAGAGAGAGAGAGAGAGAAGAGGAGAGGAGAGAGAGAGAGAGAGAGAGAGAGTTTTGCCCCCATTGATGGTTGTCTTGAAGGGATATATAGAATCACTGTTTAAACATAGTAGCTCTCTGTAGAGGAAACGTATCAATAATCAGTTCAATACCTCCCAGCTCGATCACAAACATCGCATGATATGAAATCGAGATATTTTGTCGTTTTTTTTGGGGGGGTGGGGGGCGGGGGCGAGGGGGTGAGGGGTGAGGGGGGGATTGATTAAAATCCACCTTTGATAATACATTGGATTAAAACTGATTGCTTCCCCTGGGGGAAATGGTGCATCTGGTGTCTTCTGACAGATCGTAATCATCTCAGCAATGGGATGAAGATGTGCTAATGGATTTTGAGAGATGCTGCGTGGCTAAAATTCTCTCTCTCTCTCTCTCTCTCTCTCTCTCTCTCTCTCCTCTCTCTCTCTCTCTCTCTCTCTCTCTCTCTCTCCTGAAAGCTCACATAAGAGAGGAGAGAGAGAGAGAAATAGGGGCTCCTGAAAGCTCACATGAGAGAGAGAGAGAGAGAGAGAGAGAGAGAGAGAGAGAGCCAGAGAGAGAGAGAGAGAGAAAATGGGGAATGGGACACTAACACTCAGTCGAAAAATAACCTTTACAATTTACCATTCTTTTGAGGGAAGTTATCCGCACAAGAACTCATTCGAACTTGATCGCAACTTCAAGTGATATGTACAAGTTTGTCTGGTTTTATACATCGCCTTTTTGTTTGACTTCTTTTTACACACGCTGGTGGGTATCTTTTGGCAGTCATTAAGAATATTATTATTATTATATTATTATTATTATTATTATTATTATTATTATTATTATTATTATTTAGGTAATGTCTATTGTACCGTGGAGTATATGACAGACTCATTATTATTATCATAAAATTGTTTTAGCCCGATATTTAAAGAGAGAGAGAGAGAGAGAAAGAGAGAGAGAGAGAGAGAGAGAGAGAAATAAAAATCGATCGAGACCAGTCCAGCTCCAGGAGACGACGTTGCAGAAGTATCATTTTTCTTCCTTTTTGAACAGCTGAATTCCTCCTCCTCCTCCTCCTCCTCCTCCTCCTCCTCCTCCTCCTCCTCCCACACTGCGGTCTCTTCTGTGTCGGGCGTGAAAAGCGATGCCTTTGAAATAAGAAAGCGAGAAGAAGAAAGAAGAGAAAGAAGCAGGTGTGGACGAGCCTATGGAAAGGAAAAGTCGAAAGGCGAGCTTTGGGAGAGAGAGAGAGAGAGAGAGAGAGAGGTTAGGTAATGATCTGGCTACTGTTGGATTTAAGAAGGAAGGACGGGCAACATTTCTTAAAAAAAGAAAGAAAGAAAAACACACACCCACACACACCCTGGTTTTCTGACAAAGTCTTTCAGTACAGTCCAAGAAGCGTTTAATTTTCCAAGAGAACTTCGCTGGCCGCACTTAATTCAGCTCGGGATTGCAGGAGGAGGTCTCTTTCATAGTCTCAACAATGGTCGCTTTTCGCTGACGCCTAAATTCTCCGTTTTGGGTGGTACCAGGTGGTACTCATACCCACGTGGGCCCTCGTCTTCCAGAATGGAATCGTTTCCGAAGTGGCCTTACGAATTATAATAATCGTATGCTTAACCGAATACGTATAGGTTCCTCGTGCTTAAATTGGAGTCAAGTTCTTAAATTAAAGTCGATAATGTCTCCGTTGGAATGAAGCCCCCGGGGGATGGGGTCCGGGGGAACGATGGTAGGGTTGAACGCAGGGTAAGAGGGTGAAAAAAAGGGGGTTGGGATATAGGTTACTTCGAAAACGAATTAGGGGGGGTTGATGGAGGTTTGGGTGAGGGGGTGGGGGGTAGGCGTCTTTCCCTGTGATCTTCGACGACGCTCCTGCTGGTGCCCAAACACCCGCGTCTTCTTTTCGTAATGAGTGTGTCACCAACAGACGAGCCTTCTACCCCCCCTCATTTCTCGCCCGTCTTCTTTCGTATCACCCCCAACACCCACCCGTGTTCCTTCCTCCCACGCCCAGCCTCGAGTATCCCTCCTCACCTCATCTCTCTCCCTATTCGATACCAAAAGGCGCCTCTTCCTTCTTCGAGCCCTCCTGAGAAGTGGACGAGTGGTATTACTTTTCGAATGATTACATCACTCTTAGTTTTTCCCCGAAACCGTGCGAATGCGAGATTGTTTTTCTCTTACGAGACGTCTTCTGCGAGATTGTTTTTCTCTTCTTCTTCCTTCAAAGTTTTGCTTGTTCTTCTTCTTCTTCGCTTTGAGAGCTCTCGATATTCCTGGTCTAGTTTTGGTTTTACATCTACAGACCTTTAGGACTAGGTTGGTCATGGCCGTGAAGGTAGCCAATCCATTAGCAATTTTTTTTTTTTTTTTTTTTTTTCAATGTCAGGAAAGTACTGTCATCGCCAAAGTACTTTAGCAAGATTGCGACGTTGTTGTTTTAAAAAGTTAAATATCTATAAGCATTAAAAGCATATCCAGATAGAATATTTGTTTAAATATCTGAAAGTATTAAAAGCATTTCCAGGTAGAATATTCGCTTCCGTGCAAAAGTTACGCACATGTGCATTTTCTCGTTTTATTCCTCCAGAAACGCTTTCCTGTGAATGCTATCACGTATCGGGACTGCAACAGCCTTTGATGGTAAGAAGAGCCCGAAGCCTCACGGACAAGGCAAAGTCCATTAAATAACGGGGAAATCTGACAGAAACGAATAAGGAACTAAATTTGCCTGCTAATAGGCCCCACGCGAAACTCAAGAAGCCACAGGCTGATTTCGAGGTGAGTCTCGTCCTTCGAAGGTACCGAAGGAAAAGAATGGTTATTTGATTAGGCCTACTTGTACGCAAACGAAGCCAATTTTTGAGGTTTGATGTGATGGTCGCGGTTACGTTAAATAAAACGACTGTTGTCACTGAGCAGTAAAACTTGGTTTAGTTTGGTGCTGCCATGTTTGTTTTTATTCTAAGTTTATTATACTTATTATTCTCCATTTAATACGTCGTCCAGATCTCGCCTCCTGGAATCAAAACTTTGTTCGTGAATTGACTTCGCACCTTTGTTCAGTTTCCCTTCCAAGAGAGAGAGAGAGAGAGAGAGAGAGAGAGAGAGAGAGAGAGAGAGAGAGGCTCCTGTAATTGACGTTCATTACAGGTCATAAGACATGTTGAGGTTGTTTTTATTAATAGCCTCTCGTTCTTCGTTGCGTTGTTGCAATAGAGCTCTCGACTCCCTCATTACGTGAAGTGTTCGCTGTTGGTCTAAAAAAAAATTACTTATTCATGAATTGTTTCATGTTATTTGAATATTTGAAAACATTCTACCGAGTTTGAGGTTTCCGGCAAAGAGCGTGCAATACTTTAGAAACTCTCTCTCTCTCTCTCTCTCTCTCTCTCTCTCTCTCAACGAGGAAGCTGTAATTAGCCTTAACTCTTGGGTGAAGGACGATCATTTGGTCTTCCATGAATAAATGAATGTTTTAAGTTTTGTCGAGTTGGAAATCTACAGACGTATTGGACTCGTGATCACGAAATGGAACTCGGACAGACACACAGACAGACAGAGAAATGTTCCAGCGGCTTCTTGGAGGTATAGGGAAAGATGGCCGAAGGATTTCTTTTTCCATAAAGCAATGCCCTTTGTGGGGATGGCTGCAACGCACAGGGAGTGAGGTAGCTAGAAGGCTCTGGTTTTTGGGGTATTGGAATCTCGGTGGTGGTGGCCTCGGCTGCGGGAGGGGAGGGATCGGGGTATGGTAGAGGGAGTGAGAGGTGGGGGTTGGGGGTGGCGTGTATGTGAGAGGGAAAGAGCCTTACTTCAATACCCAACGCACGGTTGCACGAGAGACTTCCGGGCCAACGATCATAAATCCTATCTAGCCCCAAAAAATCCTGGAATATACCCTTCCAGTTTCCTCCCGTCTCTTTCCAGCTATTTTTCGTGGTGGTTCCAGCGCATCCCACACTCAGACCACACTCAGACAGTCTTCTAGAGCAAAAGAGGACGTATTCTTTTCAATATTTTACCTTGGCACTTGTATTAAACGTTTGAGTAATTCTTTCTTTTAATTTTCAGATATGACTCGTGTCGAAGTTGCGTTGGGTACGTGGGATTTTGTCTTTTTTATGTTTTCTCGGTTGAGTCGAATGCTGTGTCTAATCATATGACCGCTGATTGAAAATGGGGGTGGAGGGGTGGTTAGTGTCCAGTAAAACTAAGAGTCGCAGAATGGACTTCATAGTCCTTGTAGATTCTTGTATTACATTGCAAATGGCAGCGTTAAGATATGGAGTTTTCATCATTACAACTAGTTCCGTCTGCTGGTCACCTATCCAACTAGAAAAAAACTGGAACATTTCCAAAAATACAACAAACTAAGCACAAAGGCACAAATAAAATAAGCAGACGCCTGCACCGCTACATATGTAAATAAGTAAATGAATACGTCTACACCATTTCAAGATGGTCAGTGGAGTGTACACATACACAGATACACACATACATACACAAGAGCAGTAAACACTTGAGGTTGTAGAACCTCCCCCGTGGTAAACCAAAAACCACAGTGGCATGGTCTGCGTTTATCATGAATTGCAGCCACCTGGAGCTTCAAATGCGTTTGAAAATGTTTCCTTGAAAGGATAAATAATTCGTGTTCGCCTAACAGACTGTTTTCTCACATGATTCCTAGGTGTTTATTTAGTCACTATTTTCAATGTCATTTACCTATGCAGTTATAGTAAGCGTGAAAATGATGAATGGAATGTACGTGGATAAAAACGACATTCGTTGGCATAACGCGCTGAGGTACACGAAAGTAGCAATAACTATAGAAAACTGACAGAAAAATATATGAATTAGAATCACAAGCGGACTCTAGACGCATGCGCCCTTGGGTCCAGCTCTTGAACTTGAGCTTGCAAGTCATTGCCGATGTCATTTAAACAGCCATAATTATTGAGAGCTGCCAGAGGCAGGTACGGAGCAGGAAGTCTCGAGGAAGTTTTGCTTTTACCAACCAAGAGCCTGTGCCGGCATATGACGGCGAAGTAAATGGATTTGTTGTCCTTTGTGGTCATTTAAGGATTAGTTTTTGCCATTAAGTTCTCGTCAATCCTTATGGCATTTGGTCTGGGATTGTTTTTATGCATTACTTTGCGATTTTGTATTTTTAGCTTCTGAATTTCAGAGCAAATTATTTTTTATTATTCCCTAAAAGATTTTTGGAATATCAGTTTACTTTGTATACATTAAATAGCGAATTTTAATGCCTCATATTCGCACGAAGGAAGAACTATTAAAATTTACGTTTTCTCTTCAAAGAAAAATACGAAGGATAAACGTTAAATGAATCAATAAGTTATAAAAGTGAAAAAAACTTTCAGCTTATAAGTTAATTGAGATCGTTTACTCAAGGCAGGAATTATGTGATCATCCATTTGATGACACTTTGAATGCGCTTAACATTTTTCCGCCTGTCAATTTTCTCTCTCTCTCTCTCTCTCTCTCTCTCTCTCTCTCCGAGAGAGAGAGAGAGAGAGAGAGAGAGTAACGTTTTCTGAAGGTCGACTTTAATGTGAGGTAAGATTAGAAACTAGGATTTTACCTTGGGCTGCGGAATGGTGAAATGGGATTCCTTTGAATGGAAAATAGATTCTTGTGAATGGAAAGTAAGTTCATTGGCACCCCACCTATAAAGTTGCCATAGGAAAGGTAACACATTTCCTGATCCATTTCTCATGTTTGACAGATCGAATAGTTTTGAGGATTTTCTTCTTTCTGTGATTTGCTTTTGTTTAGCGGATTTTTAACATGTGATTGGGAAGGTACGGCTAAAATTTCACTTTCGACTCCTTAGTGTCTATATTTTGGACAATAATAATAAATAGTAATAATAATAATTAATTTTTGACGGTAAATCGTTGGCCTTCAAAGACGATGAATTGATTGTAAGGGGAATGCTGCTTCACCCATAAAGGGCTTATCTAATACAGTGTAATAAATAAGCATTTTTATTTTTTTACCAAATAAGACACATTTCCCTCAGTGATGACTTCGAAAACAATTTGCTCATGACTACGGGATATAATACGTATCTCGTTCAAAAATAGAAATGAAAGACCCTATTAATTTCGATCTTGGATCAGTGAGTTGGGGGTTTTTTGTTTCAAAAAGGTTACTTAAACTTAGCACCTGCGCCATGTCTTGTTAAGTGGGCAGCAGCTCATGTAAGAGAGATAAAATCGCAATGAATGGAGGCCATACGAAAAATCGGGAACTTTAAGCATCCGGAAGTTCAACCTGAAGGTCAATTAGCCCAGGCAACCACCCCCACACCCCCCCCCCACCTCTCCACTATCAGCTGGCCAGGAACTCACGGTGGTGGGGGGGGGGGGGGGGGGGGGGGGGGGGGGGTGGGGGGGGGGGGGGTGTCGGGAGCGGGTTGCGTGAACGCTGGCCGACTCCAGGAGATCTGTTGAGACACAAGAGGCGCGCTTGAGTAACAGGTGGTTGTTAGTGGCCCCTGTGCCCTGGGATGGGTAGGGTTAGGAGTATAGGGACTGGGTGCGTAGGATCCCGAATGGGTAGTGGCGGCGGTGGGATTCCTCTTGGGAAAGGGAGCTCCTGGAAGCTGGAAGGGAATGGAAAACGCCTTCGTCGTGACTCGCTTCTGGAACGGGTAGTACTTCATGAGTACTACGCATGGCTGTTTGGGTAATGAGTTCTTTTGCAATACTTTTTTCTTTGTAAGGTTGGCTGACCCGAGGCGATATACAGGCTGGAAAAGTCCTTCCAGGTCATTGCCATTGGAAAAAAATAAGTAACCATCATCTAGAGGTGAGCTACAAAGCATACTGGAGCTGAAGATGTGATCCAGATCATTCCAGACTCTCTCACCTTCCTGAGAGGCTATAAAACATCCCTGGATGTAAACGTCTGCTGGATGCGATTCCAGCGCAAGCACAGTTACCAGGCTACTAAACGTTTCGAACGTTTGATCCAGATCATTCCAGCGCTTTCCAGACAGCTCAAGATCAACAGAACTTTTTCGGTGTAGGAGGGAGAACTTGACTTGGTTGTGGTTATTCATTGGCGTTTCTTGGGAAGGCCGCCGCTTCGTTATGTTGGTTCGTTCCTGGAATTGTTTGGTGGTCTGCACCTTTGCTGGAGGTTGATCTGGAACTCTATTAGTTTTCCTTTGCCTATTAGGAACAGATTATCATGATTTTCCCCGTTACCGGAAAGTGATTGAATATACTTAAAGTAGTGATTGTTATCAAACAATCGCTGATTGCTTTATTCTCCATAGTGGCACAATCTTTTTTTTTTCTACTTATTTTAGCTTCTCAGGTCATGACGGAATAGATATATTCCCATTCCTACGACATAAAAGCGCCGAATTGCGCGACTCTTCCAGCGAGCTTCCAGATTCCAGCGACCTTCCAAATTCCAGCGACCTTCCAAACAAGAACCACGTCTCCTCTTGGGAAGGGCAGGAGAAAACTTCCCGTTTTCCCTTTTTAGGAGAAAATTCCAAAACTTCTTTAATCCAAACTTTTATCGAAAGGCACTGAATAATAAGAAGAAGACCAATTAAACGGAATCTCCCCGGGGCTAGGTTTTACCATAATTTCTGGTGGCCGTTTGGAAAAGCGAAGATGGAATTGACGAGGTGGAGGGCGAACTCGTGTGAACTAGAGAGGAAGAGTTGGTAGATGTTTATGAGTTATCAGCTGATTTAGAATGGAAAAGGACAGCTAATTTGACGTTACAGACACACACATATGCATAAAACATAATACTTTCAGACAGGGCTCATCGAGACATGAAATCAACTCTATATCTGCCGAATAATGGTTGTACGATTGCTAATTGTCTCTCACTGGACGAAAATCAGCGACTATGATTCGCCCGTTTATGTGGAATGTGAGGCAAAGCTCCTCTTTTTATTTCGAAGCCACGCCCCCCCAACGCAGATAAACGCGCGCGCGCGGGCGCACCAGCTCTTATACCCGTTGGTCTCCTGATTGCTGTCAAATATTCAGGAGCAAATCCCACGTCGCTGTTTAGATATTTATCCGAAGTGTTCGTTTGGTCTGTCAGAACTTTCACAGCACAAGTTGGAAGTTTACCAGTGACAGCCGTGCTGCCATTTTTTGCATTATTCTTTCCTTTAGTGTCAGACCTTTTTTCCCGGGCTGGAAACTGAAATAACGATGTGGAGGTAAGTGAAAATAGGTCTTGTGTGTTTCTTTCCTTTGTATATGAGTTTTTTTTTCCAGGCTGGAAGCTGAAATAACGTCGTGGAAATAAATGAATGTAAGCCTTGTATCTTTCTATCCTTTAGTATCTTGAGTTTTTTTTTTCGGTTTGGAAACTTAAATAACGATGTGAAAATCTGTGAAAATAGGTCATTGTTTTTATTTGGTGTTTAAACTTTCATTATCTGACGAGCATAGCAACTGTTGAAACGATGTAAAAGCATGTGGGAATGGGTCTCTCTCTCTCTCTCTCTCTCTCTCTCTCTCTCTCTCTCTCTCTCTCTCTCTCTCTCTCTCTCTCTGGTAGTTCTTGGATTTTCTTCGTACTATCGCCTTCCAGTGTCGTAGCTGGATAAACGAGGTCTTAATCAAGTCAGATGTAAGTTATCAAAGACTCAGGTTTGTCTTTTGATCTACCAACTGAGCGGTTGAGACCAACAAAGCAGAAATACAATACTATTTTATTCTTGTATCTCACTCTTTCCTGTGTCACATCTACCCCGGTGCCGGAAATAATGAAAGGAGGCAGAAATATAGGGAAAATGTGTCATACTGTGTCTACTATCCTTGAATCGACACTATAACCAGCCCTCTTCCAATATGGCGCGGCTAACTTGCCTTCCCTGTCGATACAACCTTTACACATCACCCCAGCTGAGAGCATCTTTAATTATTCGTGGCTTTGGGATTAAACGACAGATTCGCTCTCAGCGCCATCGTTCAGTTCTTTTATTTATATATTTTTTAAATTTATTTTTTTGTCATCTCATCTCGTACATCATATATGAGTTACTTGACGTCATCCGCTATTCTTTTAACTTTTTTTTTCTCCTTTTTTTAAAAGTTCGGTGAGAACTGAATAGAGGATGTTTTGCGTTTTCTCTCTCTCTCTCTCTCTTCTCTCTCTCTCTCTCTCTCTCTCTCTCTACTAGGACTCACTGTCACATAGACCTCTGATCAGTAAATTGAATAATAATTAAAATAAATACTGATGGAGGCGTTTTGCAACAGTATACGGAACTGAAGTGATTTTTATTTATTATTGAGTTAAAAAAAAATGATTATTCAAGAACAATCTCCAAAACTGCACTAATTCCGCGTCTGTTTCAGCCTTCATGTTTTCATTCGATTAAGTTTAACTTTCGCCTACTTTTAAAAATGAGTTTTTATTTTTATTTTTTTTATTTATTTTTTTTTTTTGCAGGAGCAGTTTATGTACGGATTACATTCCAGGGTTGCTTGTTTTAAGGCAAAACAATTTACGGTATTTGCTTAATTCTTGTTTTCTACGTGTTTGAAGATAATTTAATATTATTGTAATATTATTTTATCATATAAGGTGGACCAACTCTCAATAGACTGTAGGAAATAAGAGGATGGCAAATTCCATTGTTTTCTGGCATTAATTTTGTATTGACAGGCAAATCTAAACATCACAAATACGATGAGGAATATAAAGTAATGATTTAACACCTCGTAAGCGGCTCGCTGCGTTCAGTTTCCTGGAGAATCGAATTTGAGGGTTGACAGTTTAGCACCACAGCATTACCACCCGTAAAGAACGCTGCCTGATCTCTTGAGCTAACGCTTTTCAAGAACGTATTCAAAACGTTGCATCACTGAGGTCAGAGCGATGCATACTGAGGAACGCAACGTCTCGTTCAGCTCGGGGAGATTCCGCGCCGAAAACAGCAATTTAAAAACCCCTACGGCCAACTGCCACCCCTCTAAAGAACGCGCCTGGCTCCTCCGTCATCTTCGAAATTAGCGGCGTTAATTGAAACCGGGTGTTTTCAAAAGCGGGTCATAATTGAGGTCGCCGTTCGGGGCGACTAAATTCTGCTCCCGAAATTGTCGCTATAGAATATTTGTTTTTGGTTTTCTGGCCACCTTAGATAATGTTGTTTTTAGACGAGGGAGTTAGGGAGGATCTTAGAAGTTCCAGGGGTAATTTGGCGATAATATAAGAGTTGAAATACAATTCAAATAATTAAAACATGTTAACACAATAAATTGGCAATGAAAAAGTCCCTGAGCTAGTTAAAAAAAATTTATTTTATTTTATTTTTATTTTTGTTGTGTATATATCTATATATATATAATATATATATATAGATATATATATATATTATATATATATATATATATATATATATTATCATACATATTACATATATATTCGTCGTTCGAGAGTTATGTTTAACTCCCTTTTGTTCATAGGCTTATTCCAAACAATCTTAATCTTTCAGAAGGTAATTCTTACGCGTAGTAATAGTTTTAGAGAGAGAGAGAGAGAGAGAGAGAGAGAGAGAGAGAGGAGAGAGAGAGAGAGAGAGATTTCAGGATCTGTTAGACAGGATGTCACGACAGGCTCGCTGTGTATTTAAGGGTTGCATTAGAAAACTGTTTTAATGTACTTTTTTTTGTATAGAAATGAGTATCTGGCATTTTTTTATTCTATATGCATTATTTTAATTAAAAAAAAACCACAATCCAAAATAACTGTATAAGAGTTGGTGCAAATAAGAGATATTGCAGAAATAGCTACGTAAGAATTAGGCAAATAAAAAAAAATTAGGGCAAATAAAAAAATAACTTTGTGTAAGTATTATAGCAAATAAAAAAAAAATAACTGCGTAAGAATTAGGGCAAATTAAAGAATAATTCTGTGTAAGAATTAGGCAAATTAAAAAATAGCTATATGTAAGAGGGCAAATAAAAATGATAAATCTGTGTAAGAATTATAGCAAATAAAAAAATAACTGTGTAAGAATTAGGGCAAATAAAGAAATAACTGTGTGTATAAGAATTAGGGCAAATAAAAAGACATCTGTGTAAGAATTAGGGCAAAAGAGAAATCGGAAAAAATACCTCCGTGTAAGGATTAAGACAAATAAGAGACATATAAAAAAAGAGAGAAACCAGAACAAAGGCAAACAGAGAATTTGTTATGTTTTCCCTATCGTAACCTGATGCTGATTGACATGTTATGTATACTTATCCAGATCGGGAGCTTCGTCATTATTTTAGATACAAAAGAAAGTTGGTACGTATGGGGATGAGTTGACGGGGAACGCTTTATTATTATTATTATTATTATTATTATTATTATTATTTATTATTATTATTATTATTATTATTATTATTATTATTATTATTATTATTATTTATTATTATTTTATTATTATTTATTATTATTTATTATTATTATTATTATTATTATTATTTAATGATTTCATTTTGTGATTCGTATAAAAAATATGTCATTTTGAATCCTATTATTACTATAAAATAATTTTGTTAAATAAAAACAAATTAAAAGCCCTAGCGCATGCATAAATACACGTATACACACACATGCAAGTATTATGTATAATCTATTGACGTTGACGTTTGAGAGAAGCATACCGTTATTAGCATGTATGCATATTTATAAAAGCGAATACCACAGGTTAATGATGGGCAGAAATGTCGGTACCAAGCGCTTTCGCTTTTATCCAGTTGTTTTCGAGGCACAAATGAAAAACAGTTGGAAAGAAGGTTACAAGGTAAACAAAAAGATCAAGAAATATTTTTCCGTGGTGTTCGCTTGTGTAATAAAGTTACGTGCATCCACTGTCATTTTTTAAGTATTTATATGTGTTAAGTACGCGCATCCTCCCACACACAGTAAGAGGAGTAGTGCCACCTGGAACAAGAGCAGGGCCACACAGCTGGTATTTCTAAGTTTGGCGGAGGCGGGCTATATTTAGTTACACCTTGAGCCCTCGACGTCTTTCTTGAATTATAGATTGTGTCACAAGTATTCCCCGGTATTGACGTTTGGATGTACGATCCTATTCATTGCCGGTCTCGGGTAGTAACTGAAATGGTCTCTCATTGTGTCTTTTGATGTTTTGTGAGGATACTGATTTTTTCCATTACGGTTATATGTTTGACGTCGAGGAGAGAGAGAGAGAGAGAGAGAGAGAGAGAGAGAGAGAGAGAGAGAGAGAGAGAATACGATATCGATACGAAATTCTCTAATAAAATCCTTGGTTATAAAATTCAAGTGTCTGTCTACGGATGAATGTTTATCTTTCTGTCTACTATGGAAAGTTGCATATATTTACGCATTTCCTACGGTTATTTACGAGTTTTCCATGTCTTGGAAGTAAGAAACACGTATCAAGCTGTTACTTTCAAAAGTAAATAAATCTAAGTATCAAACTATTACTTCAAAATAAAACAAATCTAAACTTGAATTAAACTGTCTTTATATTTGTATGTACTTGTATTTTACGCCATTCTTGATATGGTTTGGTATAGCGTATTTTAATTCTTGTAGCTACGTAAAATCTCTTCATTGGAATAGCCAATTAATGCATCTGTCAACCATAAGGGAAAATAAAGTTCCATTACAAAGGAAATTGAGAGAATTGTTACCAAAAGGACGTGAAGATTGTAATGATGCTCGTGGCGCAGACTTGGCAGGGCTTAATTGATTTACGTGTCGCAAAAATAACCCGGTTTACTTAATTTATGGTCCTCCCAAGAAAGCTGGGTTTACTGGACTTACGTGGCGGTGGTTGATCTTTTTTTAATGAATTGTAATATTTAATCAATCTTAAATGGCTCACTTAGTGTGTGGCAAAGGTAGCTTGGTTTACTTAATTCATAGTCCTGCCAAGAAATCTGGATTTACTGGACTTACGTGGCTGGTTAAATTTTTTTTCCAATTAATGTATGGTAATGTTCAATTGATTTAAAATGATTCACTAAATATGTGGCAGTTGTTAAGTAATTGAAAAT
>NC_087204.1:21972372-21982372 GCF_015104395.2 Macrobrachium nipponense | reverse complement strand
GTTTTAAATCTTCCGTGTAACTTACCGGTTTGTACTAGTTCAGATATAAGCAAAGCACGTCAGGCGTGACCTGTGACCCGGCCTCATTCACGGGTCACGGAAAGATGTCTGCCCTGGGATTGAGTCGCTCGTGTAGTAGTGCCCTAATGCCTGCCAATTGTAAATATATATATATATATATATATATATATATATATATATATATATATATATATATATATATATATATACATATATATATATATATATATATATATAGATATATATGAGAGAGAGAGAGAGAGAGAGAGAGAGAGAGATAACAATTTCCCTAAATACTGATATAATGGGATTTTTATGGCACCTAGTAATTCTTTTTAAACCTTCAACATTTTAATTACTGTACTATGTCATTCTTGTCAAAATTTTCATACTGAATGTATTTTTCTCTCTGTAATTTATTTGTGGCAAGTAATTCCTGAGGATATACTATTGCGCTAAGCCATTTGGCTGAAATTTTATGTATAAGAAAATATTCTTTAAATATATAGGAAGTTTTTTATGCGTCAGGTAATTATGGTATAATTCATGCTTTATGGCTTATCATAATTTTTTTTTTTTTTTTTTTTCGCTTGAGAATTTGAAATTGAAATAGAATTTGAAGTCCTGCCAGTCATGTTTTTAATTCACTTTTTTTTTTTTTTTTTTTTTTTTGTTTTTTTTTTTTTTTTTTTTTTTTTTTATTTCATGGCAGTATGTGATAATTTATTTTGGGTGTTTAGTTTTCCCTCATTTTATTATTTTTCCCTCTGTTTATCGTGGATTTCTACATCAGACGGTTTTTCGTACTTTTCACTGATGGGAATAATTCTGTGGATGTCACATAACATACCGAGGCAGGTCCAAGCAATTTAAGATCAGTTCCACGAGTCCTTGTACTACCTTTCTCATATAAAAAATGTGCTTGTTACCTCCATCGTTTATTTCCAAAGCGTTTTCTTTTTATTGCCTGCCAGTATTCTATTATGGCGACCACAGCTCTTTGCGTGTTTGACGTTATAATGAGAGATTTCCTTCCTATTTCACTACCAGATGTTTCTTGAATATCGTGATTCACTTTTATTCGTGTACCCATTCATGTTTCCAAAACCCCTGAGCCTATATATCATAGCCTTTTTTAAAAGGCCTCTACTTGCATTGTGGACTTCCTATGACGTCACATCGTTGTTATAGTAGGCCTATACCTGGACGCGAAGTTACCGAGAATAATGACGCGCGTAAACGGTACGTATGCCGCTTTGTCATACCTACCTGTGACGTGTGGGGTCACTGGGTAGGCCTAGACCGTGCGCCTAGTACCAGTTCACAATACCTTCCCGTGACGCAAAGCCGGTTGTCGAAATGTCAAGGGAAAATCTTTGTCTTGGTACCCTGACCAAGAAAGTTTCCCGGGGAAATTACCAACGGCTAAGTCGTAGAAAAAAAAGAAGAATGAACTGCGTCCTGCTAAGGCTGTTGACGGCGCGAAGTGAAGCTCACATATAAATCCTTAATTGTATTACTTCTTTTTGTCTCCACGGGGTACCGCACGAGAGAAAATGCATAGCAGCCAACATGATTCATTACTGAGGTCTCTCTTGACGGTGATGCAACATAACTTATCCCCTTTTTTGTTATTTGATTTCAACTTAGTCCTATGGGTTCACGAGATGCCAGTTTAGCGCGAATACCTCACGTCGGCCTACGATCCTTCCCGAACCAACAGCTGAACTTTTCCAGTTCGACATCTGTAATATGTTAAGATTGATAAAATTAATTTCTCGTGATCCTGTCTGATCCTTTCCGGTAGACGCGGCGGTTGGTATGGATAGTAATATCCCATTTCTCAACTTCTCCAAGGCAGAGGAAGTTCGTAGACCCTGGCCGACTCATCTGTGGATGCTGCAGTCACGTAGGTTTCCTCTCCCCGTGAAAATCACGAACCGGTTAAAAGTGGATTTCGGTCTCCTCTAGAAAACATGTTTCTCAGAGAGAGAGAGAGAGAGAGAGAGAGAGAGAGAGAGAGAGAGAGAGAGAGAGAGAGAGAGAGAATCCGCCAAATTCCGACTCTCCTGCTCCGTTTGTTTAATTTATAGAAATTCTTAAGTAATTTATTAATGCTATATGTATGTATGCATGTATGTATATATATATATATATATATATATATATATATATATATATATATATATATATATATACATAATACACCACATATACGTATGTATACTATGATAGATATATGCTATGTATACGTAATATATATAGTGTAGTATATATTTTTTATATATATATAATATATATATATATATATATATATATATATAATATAAGTATATATATAACTACACTATATATATGAGTTTCTGTTGTCAATAATTCTTTCATTTTAAGGCCACCAAATTTTATGAACACAGGACACTTTCTTAAGGGACATCGTAAATCTCCTTGAGTGGTTCATTATTTGAACTTCTTGCGTAAGTTAGGTGTCGCTGATCTCTTATCTGGCTTGCATGTTTATTTCTTCAGTTATCTGATAAGTATATAGGGGAAAAATTGAGAACAGGTATAATCCTTGGAGTTGGGTTAGAATGTGTGTATATATATATAAAATATAGATATACTATATATATATATATATATATATATAGACTATAATATATGATGTACAGGCATATGTACAGCAAAATTGAAAAAAAATTTATGCCTCCCTCGATGGCTCAGTGTTCAAAAGTCACTGCGCGCTCTTTCTGGACTCGTACTAGGCAGCGGCGCCACCTGGTAACCAAACCCTCTGGGGTGGAAGGCATTTCCGAACTGTAGTGAACTGGATATTAGGCGATCATTGTGGCTTAATATTTGTTATGTATAAAAAGTGTCGAGGTGTATGTGACAGACATTCATAATCGTGTGTGTGTGAGAGAGAGAGAGAGAGAGAAGAGAGAGAGAGAGAGAAACTGGGGGATATTATGGAACACCTGAGGCTTTCTCGGGGAATTATCACGAAAAACCAGGGGAAGTTTGCTGGTTCCTTCTTGACCGGGGATTTTCCCTGACCAAGAACACACACTCTCTCTCTCTCTCTCTCTCTCTCTCTCTCTCTCTCTCTCTCTCTCTCTCTCTCATTGGTGAGCAGAGAGAGAGAGAGAGAGAGAGCTGGAACGATCTTTGTCTTTGAACCAATCTTTCACGACGAATTTCTGTGACACATATAAAGTGAAATGTATATTATGCATCACCTCACCTGAAAATATTCAGGCCCATGTTCGTATATTTCGAAATATCGACTTGATAGTGATAGTTAATAACGTATACAAATGTCCTTTAATATCTAATTCGCTCTACCTCAGAATTAACACATTTTCATATATGTAAACCGAAGGGGAATTTTTTAGTTGATGATAATTTCGTCCTCTCGTGGGTTCGAACCACCGCCCAGTGGGCAGAGAAGAAATCAGGACATCAGTGATGCTATCGATTCGGCTACATATATGAAAATATATTAATGCCGAGGTAGAGCGAATTAGATATTAAAGGACATTTGTAGCTCAAATCATTTATATGAATCACGGTGATGTGATAATTATTCATATTATGTTTATATCTAATATTTTTTTCGTGCAAGACGTGAATTCGAATAGGAAATAATTGAGGAAATCCTTTTGCCATGACTGGACTCGAATCCCATCGGGGGAAGGAAAAGCTTCTTCTTCATTTATTCCTCTCTGGAATTCCAGGGTTTCGAGATGCGAGCGTATCTGAGACCAATTGTGTAACAAAAACGTATACGTGGGCGGTTATAAAGGAACCAGTAGATTCTGTAATCTGTTCAGGGTCTTACTTGAATTTAAAGCCTGGTATTTTGATGACTTAAGGAGATAGAAAAGTTTTAAGAGTTCTACTTGAATTCAAAGCCTGGTATTTTGATGACTTAAGGAGATAGAAAATTTTTAAGTGTCATACTTGGATTCAAAGCTTGGTATTTTGATGACTTAAGGAGATAGAAAAGTTTTAGGTGTCATACTTGGATTTAAAGCCTGGTATTTTGATGACTTAAGAAGATAGAAAAGTTTTAAGTGTCATACTTGAATTCAAAGCCTGGTATTTTGATGACTTAAGGAGATAGAAAAGTTTTAAGTGTCATACTTGAATTCAAAGCCTGGTATTTTGATGACTTAAGGAGATAGAAAAGTTTTAAGTGTCTTACTTGAATTTAAAGCCTAGTATTTTGATGACTTGAGAAGATAAAAAAGTTTTAAGAGTTCTACTTGAATTCAAAGCCTGGTATTTTGATGACTTAAGGAGATAGAAAAGTTTTAAGTGTCATACTTGGATTCAAAGCCTTGTATTTTGATGACTTAAGAAGATAGAAAAGTTTTAAGCGTCATACTTGGATTCAAAGCCTTATATTTTGATGACCTAAGACGATAGAAAATATAAAAAAAGTGAATATTCCTTTCCTTGAGTCTTCGTCATCTCATCTCTTATATTAGAAATAAGGATAGTCCGGAAATATCACCAAATAAAGCAAAGTGTTATGGGTATTTTTTTTGTTCTCCAGAAGATTTGTTGCTCGGCTGCGCCCGATTTTGTTTTCCTTTAAATACACTGTGTTCTGGCGAAGTTATTTGTTGCACAGCTATTCCCTTGAATATGGGAATATGGGAGCTCTTTACTGTGAATCGGAACTTGTTTTATTTGCGGTTTCCTATAGCCTTAATTTCTATGTTTAGCATAAGAACATCTTGGAAAAAAGGGTTATATATATATATATATATATATATATATATATATATATATATATATATATATATATATGAATAAAATCACTTTAGCACGCGATTCATTTAGCGCACATATCCACAGGTGAAAAATAAGAGACGGGGTTTATAGGTCCTAACCGGTTTCGACTTTATTTCCAAGCCATTGATGAAGGACTTGATACGCAGTATTTGAAGTCATAAATATATATACTGCAGAGACAGAGATTGTATACGGCAAATGGATGCGTGTCATCAGCACCCATCACCTGTTGAATTCAAGCGCAGTTAGAGGAGGCCATCTCGGGAAAAGAGAAAAAATACGATGGTGAAAATTGCATTAGCGATAATATGACTGAGGCCTCGAATTCAGGCAGGGTGGAATAACTGGAGGTCTGCATCATGGGTTCTTTGTGACAAGAAGGTTCCTCTGAAATTGAAGGGAAAGTTTCATAGGACGGTGGTCAGACCAGCAATGTTATATGGAACAGAAACAGCAAGTATGAGGAAAACAGAGGAGAAGAAGGTGGATCTAGCAGAAATGAGAATGTTGAGATGGATGTCGGGAGTAACAAGGAAAGATAGGATTAGAGAAATGAGTATATAAGAGGATCGACAAAGGTAGTTGAAATATCGAAGAAAATACAGGAGGGAAGGCTTTGATGGTATGGACGCCTGTTACGAAGGGAGGAACGTCATGTTGGAAGACATACGATGGAAATTTAAGTGCGGAGTAGAAGGAAGAAGGGAAGACAAAGAAAGAGATGGCGTGATTGTGTGGGGAAGATATGGTGTTAAAAGGTATAAGTGAGAACGAGGCACAGGGCAGAAATCGATGGAGACGACTCATTCACAACGGCGAGCC
Source organism: Macrobrachium nipponense (assembly GCF_015104395.2). Taxonomy (NCBI): domain Eukaryota; kingdom Metazoa; phylum Arthropoda; class Malacostraca; order Decapoda; family Palaemonidae; genus Macrobrachium; species Macrobrachium nipponense. Next base: position 21,976,729 of record NC_087204.1, on the reverse strand, counting down.
CATATAAAAATGGGTTTAAGCTAGGAAGAAGATGACTGAGGCCTCATTTTCCAACTTGATTACCAAAGAAAGCTCTTTTTTTTATGTACTGAAGAAAGCTCTCTTCCTATGCAAGAGATAAGCTTATCGGAAATATTGTTCTGTTAGCCAAGGGTGGAATTGCAGAATGACAATGACGACAAAGCTGTTGGGGAGGAAACGTTAGAAGATGAAACTGAAGACGGATGCTGGCAATTCGTGGGTGGTTTGATAGCCCGTTAAAGTTTCCCGAGCTTTGGTCGACGAACTTTGTCCGATGTGACGTCAGAAGCGGAGAAACCGCGGCCAAGTACTGACTTTTCTCGCTGTTTATCCGCTTCTGACGTCACATCGGACAGAGTTCGTCGACCAAAGCTCGACCGTGTGGACAAGGCCTTAGAGACTAAAACAACCGGAAGAAGGAAGGAGATGGCACACGGATTGGCACTATTAAGTAGAGCATTGAAAATCAGTGGAACTGAGTGCCATTGCCTTCATCTGTAATTAAATAAAAAAAAAATTTTACCGTCGCACATTTTTTCAGGATTTGCTGATTAAATAGGGATATATTAACTTCTCAATAAGAGAGTGGCAAACAGAATGGAAAAGATGGTTACATAATTAGTAACCTTATGTGTATATGTACTCGTATAGGTACATCTGAGTGTGAGTTGTATATGCAATGGAAAAATTTTAAGTCTTCCGTTTTTAAAATTCCGGTTTTTATTATTTGAACGAATATACGTATAGAAACGAGTGTGGTCAACATGTGGATTATCTTCCTAAAACGAATTAATCGTAATTTCTAATGTTAAAAAGAGAAACTAAGAAACTAGAGGAAGGTTTTCCTATTTGCGCAGAGATTGGGCAGAGGAGAGAGCAATTAGAACCGCGTGACGTCACGCGGTCTTCAATTCCAACTCTTTTTGCCCAAACTAAGCGGTGTCTGCCTCACGAAAGTGTGGGCCATCATTTTGAGAGGCTTAAATCCAAGACGGCCGCCTCCGGCTTATATCGAACCTATAAAGCTTCATGTCTTAGGGCATTTTTCTCTTACAACTGCATTCGTGGTATCTAATTATAGGTTTTTGAAGTCCGGGATCTCATTTTAAGCGTCAAGACTCGGTTTTCTCCGACACGATTCTCCATCGCCATAGCGCTCAAAAGCTTATCTTTTGCACTCGTAACATCCTGCATGTTTGCCTTTCTGTGGATACTGTTAAAAAGCCTATTTTTAGGACCAGATATGCAACGCGCGTCTTTTCCTTCTGCCTTTGAACTTCTTACAAAAACATTGTGGATTTTTTTTTTTTATTATTATTATTTTTTTTTGTGGACACCCCTCTCCCTTTTGGCAGGGCTGGTGCCAGAACAGTACAGCTTTTCCGGTTTCTCAGCAAACGTTTGGGCATGCGGTTGCCAACCACAAGCCCTTTCTCAGTACATAGCACAGACCCGTCCTTCCATACTTGGAGCTGCTGGTGGTTCCAGAGGGTGCCACCTTTCCTGTTCAGAGCAGCTGTTTGTTTGGGGGGAAGAGGTTGCTTCCCTACGCCAGTCCTACGGAAGTGGAAGGGGCTTGAACAGCCTAACCTTATCTGGCATTTCTTGGTTTCGAATGTCCAAGAGCTAAACAGAACTGGGGTCGATTTCCTGCTGACTTATTACTTCCGTCAGCACAGAGATACACATGCACATACATACACATGTATGCATATATGTATTAGTAATAACCACAATACCCTCTTAATTTATCGAAATTTTCACACTGTTTTTGGATAAACTTGAGATATTTGGACGCCATGCTTTCCAGTGACAAGCGTATTCAGAAATGTGCGGAGAATTCTTGATGTTAAGAGGCCATTGTGGGCAATTACAATTACATAATGTTATTCGATAAATAGTGTGTGGTAGATTCTCTCTCTCTCTCTCTCTCTCTCTCTCTCTCTCTCTCTCTCTCTCTCTCTCTAGATATGTATGTATGTATAACTGAATTACGAAAATTTGGAACGTGATGAATATATATATATATTTACTAGATATATATATATAATATATATATATAATATATATGATATATATATTATATATATATATATATATATATATATATATATTATATAAGTCATATCACATTTCCGTGATTCATATACATATATCGAGCTACAATGTCCTTTAATATCTAATTCGCTCTACCTCGGAATTAATATATTTTATATATGCTTAACCGAAGGGGAATTTTTTCTCGATAATAGATTTGCCTGGACCAGGGCGCGAACCTATGGATCCTTTTCAAACCCAGGAACGTCAGTGAAGCGTTACCTACTACACCACCGCGAGAGGTGTAGTAGGTAACGCTTCACTGACGTTCCTGGGTTTGAAAAGGATCCATAGGTTCGCGCCCTGGTCCAGGCAAATCTATTATCGAGAAAAAATTCCCCTTCGGTTAAGCATATATGAAAATATATTAATTCCGAGGTAGAGCGAATTAGATATTAAAGGACATTGTAGCTCGATAAAAAAAGATATATATATTATTAATATATATATATATATTATTATACATTTATTATATATATATATATAATATAGATATATATTATATATATATATAATATAAAAGGAAAATAAAGGGCAAAATCCACGAAAGGAAATGGAAACATTTGGAGATGCTCCGAGATTCTTCTTCTCGTCTCTCTCTCTTCTAGATAATGTATTTATGTATGTATAAAACCGAATCACGCAAAAATATGGAACGTGGATGAATATATAATATAATAATATATATATATATTATATTAACATAATTAGATATATATAGATATTATTTATAAAAAGGTAAAAATCCACGAACGGGAAAGTGAAACAGTGGGAGATGCTCCCAGGATTCTCTCTGCTCTTATTCTTCTTCTCTCTCTCTCCTCCTCGTCCTCTCCTCTCTCTCTCTCTCTCTCCTCTTCTCTAGATATGTATTTATGGTATGCTAATTAAACCGAATCACGAAAAATATGGAAACGTGATGAATATAATATATATATATATATCTATATTAATGATAATAATATATATATATATTATTATATAATAGATTTATTAAAGGTAAAAATCACCCGAAGGCAAGTGAAACAGTGGAGATGACTCCGAGATTCTCTCTCTCTCTCTCTCTCTCTCTAGATAATGTATTTTATGGTTATGTATAACCGAATACCACGAAAATTTGGAACCGTGATGAATATATATATATATATGATTATATATATATATATATATATATATAGATATATACTATATATATATAAAGGTCAAATCCACGAAGGAAAGTGAAACAGTGGAGATGCTCCGAGATCACATATTTTCCATTTTATCCATTTCCATCTCTTTCTCTGAGATCGCCGTCTCCCTGAATCGTGGATGAAGTTGACACAATTACCTTTGTAACAAAGGTTTCTTCCTTAAGCTAACATGCTTTAGGAGGTGCTTTTGTTTTCTCTTCACTCCAAGCTTTTATCAGCATAATGGAATCACGTTTAGGTTGCTGTGTCAACGGGCTTTTTGGAGAATGGGAAAACAAGGCGTGATCCGACCTCCATCTGACGCGGGGCGCGCGTTGAAATCTACGGTCAAATAGCGTGTGGTTTCAATGACGAAAATTAAAATAAATTCGCTATATTTTATTTTTTTTTTAGAAATAATTGTTCTGTATTGTTTAACATGCACATTATTTTTTACATTTTCAGTCTAATAAATAAACCAAAAACATCCTCTTCTAAAATTCCTGTATCTTTAACTCAACAAGAAACACCTTTTTCAGACCTTTTTAGGCTTTTCATATACAATGTCTGGATGTGTGTGTTTGTGTGTAATAATAATATGATACTATAATAGTATGACAGTGCAATATATATGTATATATACCGTATATATATTATATATATACAGATATGGCAAATTTTTTATTAACATTTTCGTTGGTGAAACAAGGCTTTACTTTAGCACGCGCCCCGAGTAAGTCGGAGGTCGGATCACACCTTGTTTCTTTTTAAGACTACAATCTTATCGTACTTAAATCCTGAAATATATTTCCTTAACTTTATCTCTATTTATTCTACATATTCCACAATACCCTCTTAAACTGCAAGAAATATTCCTTATAGACTATACTAGTATACTTCAGTTTGAGATTGGCCCATATGGAACCAACTTTTTCCGCCAACCCTCCTCTTCAAACCAGCCTTAAGACTGGCTTGAATACCTTAAATTCTGTGCAGTGTTTTATACATTAATTTATATAATATATATGTATGTGTGTGTGGTATAGTAGATTCACATCAACCGTGCA
>NC_087204.1:21919872-21962372 GCF_015104395.2 Macrobrachium nipponense | reverse complement strand
CCAATTCTAAGAGAGAGAGAGAGAGAGAGAGAGAGAGAGAGAGAGAAGTAGTATCTATGAGGGGAACTCGTGCATGAGAGAGAGAGAGAGCAGAGAGAGAGAGAGAGAGAGAGAGAGAGAGAGAATTAGTATCTATGAAGGGAACTCATGCATGAAGAGAGAAAGAGAGTGAGAGAGTTACAAGGATTAGGATGTTCTCAAAGACTTGTTAGTCCATCCTAAGTGGAGACATCATTTGCTCACTTATCTCTAGGAGCAGGTTTTACTGTTCATTCAGTGTCCTCCTAATGATTTTGTCTAGCTTTCTTTAAGCTCTCCCACACTGTTGATGCTGTTTACAAACTTCTAGTGGCAGTTTATTCCATGTGTCACACATCATGTATGTGCAGTAGAGAGAGAGAGAGAGAATGTAGCGTCTATGAGGGGAACTCGTGCATGTGCGAGAGCGAGAATGTAGTATCTATGAGGGGAACTCGTGCATGAGAGAGAGAGAGAGAGAGAGAGGGGGGGGGGGGGGGAATGTAGCATTATGAGGGAAACTCGTGTAGGTGTGTGAGAGAGAGAGAGAGAGAGAGAGAGATGGAAAAGGCATACAGATAAACCTGGGAGCAACGCTTACGATAAAGCAAGAAGTTTGCGCAACGAAAGAAACTTATTGCTTTTCAGAGAGGCGAAGGAATGACGTCACTGGAATTGCGATAGGTTTTACGGAAAACTCAAATACACAATGAAAGAGCTTTTCATTTTCATTCTTTTCTACGGGTTTTGTCGTCAATTCCGCCAACAACGGCGCCAGCGATGTTGACAACAGCGATTGACAGGCCGCCAGGAAATAACGCGACCGGATATCCGTCATCATTCCGTGGTATGTGAATATAAAACGAAACCGTCATGAAACGTGTAATTTTCAGCGACGGAGGCTTGGGAAGTTCGATGGTAGTTTATTCTACTGAATAAATGAATGTTCATTGGTTTTTCTCTTTAGTGGTGTCTTTCTGCTTGGTGAGTCACTCGTCTCATTGGTGGAGTAAGTTTGTTATCGTAGACTTTGTATTCTCTCACTTTGATTATATGTGTATTTATATACCTAGTGAAAGGAGCCCATAAAAACGGCCAAAATATAAGAAGTAAGTAACTAATATTCAGAGGACTGCTGTTCTTATCTACTCCCTTCAGCAGTCTCTGAAATATATTTTACTTACATTCTATATTTTGTCGTTTCCACGGGCTCCTTTTGATAGATGAATTTTGTTGTGACAGAACATTTTTACCAGATTATATATATATATAGAATATTATATATATATATATATATATATTATTATATATATATATATATATATATATATGTATATTATATTATAATAATATACAATTATTATATTTGATAATATATATATATAACATATATATATGATACAAACGTTGTGTGAGCGGCAAAGCGGCATTAATTTTCTAGTATTTCATTCCATATATTAGCCAAATCAAATATTACATTAATCTACTTATCTATAAACTAACAGAAAAATTGGCTTAAAATGGACAGTCAAAGAAACTATTATTATATGAGCAGTCTTCCTTACCTTTAGTTTTTATTAAACCTTTCAAGTTATTAAGCCAAAGCCTTCGCGAGTAACCTGCTTCCACGACAACAAACCAGGGGAGTGCGTCGGCAGTTTCCAAGGGAGGGGGAAACAGAAACGAACCCCCTGTGGAAAACTTAAAAATTATCTAATTAGTTATTCTCTTCACAATAGTGAGGAACTCATATTCAGAAGTTTATAAATAAAAAAATGCACTCCCAACCCCGCCTTAAAAGATGTTTTGTTTCAATCAGTTTCGTTACCTTCGTGTTTCCTATTTTTAATTTTTTTTTTCATTTTGAAATGTTCGGTATTCACATACATTCTCCGGGCATTTTCCTGTTTAGTATGATCGCTGGTTTCGTCAAGTCTTTGCCGACGTAGGAAATAGTGACATATCAAGGCGTGAAGATAAAAGGGAGTTACAACACGGGTTGCCGGGAGGATAGCTGTGCTCAGTGACGTCACGCGGTTCGCATGGGAGCAAACGTTTATACGACTGACTGGGCGCATCTTTGAGTTCATATATTTACTTTTGTCAATCTCATAATTATTTCTTCATAGACTTGCGAACAAAATACAAACTGAAGATTAGAAATGGAAACCAAAAGAAAAGGTGCTTAAGAAAATACGCAAAATCTGCTGCAATGAGCTGTAAGGAGGGATGTCCTCGTTGGCTTTGGGCGTAGCTGACCAAACAGTTCCAGCTAAAGGCCCTGTCAAGAGCCATTGGCTGGAACTGTTTGGTCAGCTACGTCCAAACAGTTCCGGCCAAGAACCCTGTCAAGAGCCATTGGCTGGAACTGTTTGGTCAGCTACGTCCGGCCAAGAACCCTGTCAAGAGCCATTGGCTGGAACTGTTTGGTCAGCTACGTCCAAACAGTTCCGGCCAAGAACCCTGTCAAGAGCCATTGGCTGGAACTGTTTGGTCAGCTACGTCCGGCCAAGAACCCTGTCAAGAGCCATTGGCTGGAACTGTTTGGTCAGCTACGTCCGGCCAAGAACCCTGTCAAGAGCCATTGGCTGGAACTGTTTGGTCAGCCACGTCCGGCCAAGAACCCTGTCAAGAGCCACATCGCTCAAGATATGTACCTAGAAGTCCAGTGAAAGCTTAGAAGTCCAGCGCACAAGCTAAGATTGCGTTTCTACCATGACGGAGGATGCCCTTGCAACCGTTGACTGAAACTGTACAGAAGCTCATCAGTACAGAGTTATGTTCGATGCGTGTCTTGAGCTGTCCTTATTGAGTGAGAAAACTGTACTGGAGTAGAAGTAGTGGTAAAACTACTTTAGTTCGTTGAACTGTCAACAGTCTTCCATTTCATGGAGTGGGAGTACGAGTATATTCAAAAGTTGTTGTATAGCAACTCTGACAAGTCTCATGATTTGATCGTAAGCTATTGAATTTTGTAAGTATTCTGGTAATGTTGCATAATTGTTAATTCTTGCACTGCAGGCTGTTCTTGATCGTGTTGCTTAGTAAATCTTTTATTCGAAACCCCGTCTGAACTTCTTGCTTGGCGCTATTTAGTAATATTTAATTCCCTGCACATCTGTTTACGAGAAATTGATACTTAATATTCATTGGATATTGTGATTTTGCGTCTACATAAAGATCCTTAATTGAATTATTATCGCTTTCTAGCCATAGGGAACGACGGTAGGTGTGGCTATAAAAACAATCATATGTGTGAGTGGAGTTATCAACCTTATGAAACTGGATACAATTTTGAATAAAAATTCTCTTTTGAGAGCAGTGCATATGAATATTAAGAATCATAAAAAAACCCGTACACAAATATTCTTCTTGAGCTTGTAGTCAAGAAACATGGCCATTTGAGAAAGTAATTTACTATACATAGAAAAATGATTCTGTTGAGTAAGGAAATATTTTGGCCAAGAAAATGTGCCAAGAATTTTAGATGATCGAGGAAAGGGTTGAGAAATTAAAGACATCTGGTGTTCATAAAAACATTGATTTAATAGGAACACTTGCAAAGCTGAGACATGAGTTCAGTTATTCATGGCTGTAACTTTATGAATCTTATGCTTTTTAGTTTTTTTATTAGTAAATTTAGCGTAACACCACGGGAATATTACGTGGTACATTATATATAAAAAAAATACGTATAGGAATACATAGATATAATATATAAATATACATACATGAATATATATTACATATGTATACATATATGCAGTGTATATAATAATAATATATATATATATATATATATATATATATATATATATATATATATAATGTATATATATATACAAAATATACATATGTATAACATATACTTGGTATACATATACTGGAAGATTGGGGCATCTAGAACGCCGCAGATTCAGGAGGAATAAAATTGCAAACAGCCGTCGTAGCATTGTAAATTTATTGGCCAAATTTTCGAGACGACATGTCTCATCATCACGGCTATAAAATACAAAGAATAAAAATTGAAAAAAGGACTCGGTTAAAAAAAACTCACCAAGTCTGAAAACAAGAGACTTCAATTTAAAGCAAACAAAAACAAGGTAAAACATTTTTTTAAAACATTGAAAACCTAATACTGAAAAAAACTATTAAGATTGTATATATAAAAAATTATGATGTTAAAATGTATTAGTACCTTACTCTGAGCTAAGAACTGAGTATCATTCTCAGTTTTTCAGGAAGACGACGTCAACTTAGGCGACAAATAAGATAGTGGAAGAGGTCTGGCTGTTTAGGGAAGGAACAAGCTGCTTGATAGTTAACGATTCCAGGATGGCGAGAGAGTGGTCATTGGGTGCTTGGGCGATAACATTAAAATCTTCATAAGAGAATGATGTCTTGCATTTCTTACAGTGGTCTCTTATATTAGAAAATTCTTTAGTTTTTAATTGACATCCAGTTCGGTGTTTTAATTGACATCCAGTTCGGTGACAGACTCCAAGTTTCTTGGAATGAATATTTTGTACATGCACAGAATAAAGAATGCTGTATCATATATTGATTTTATTTATGTCAAAAGTGTATTCACCAAAAATGTAAACACTTATTCTGTGCATGTACAAAATATTCATTCCAAGAAACTTGAACGTTTAGGAATTCAGATTCTAAAATTTCTAGATTCCAAAAATACAGTTTTAAATTACTCTAGTTATGTCTTGTCTAAGAGAGAGGAGTTCCTACTGTCATTGGGTTTGGATTTTTGTATGCCAAAGTTTAAACCTAACTTTACAATTTACAATGCTACGATGGCTGTTTGCAATTTTATTCCTCCTAATATATATATATGATATATATATATATATATACTATATATATATATATATATATATATATATATATATATAATTTATTTATTTATTTGTTTATTTATTTTACTTCTTATATGAGCTGGAAGTTTTGTACTAAGGGGTTGGTTGATGCCTGCCTCAACTATTATCAAAAAGAAGCGATTTTTGCCGTCATTCCTCTGGACTCAGGAAACGGCTTTATCATTCCTGCGATAGATCTTCTCCTAGTGTGACATCTGACCTTGAATAACTTGAGCTGCATCCTGCGTAGTTATAGCACTAAAAATATTTACGAGACTAGACCTGTGAAGGGGGCCAGACAGAAAAACACCACTTCCTATATCTCTTGACCAGTCCTAGACAATGAAGGAGAGAGAGAGAGAGAGAGAGAGAGAGAGAGAGAGAGAGAGAGGACGTGCATGTTCTCATGTAACACAGGTAGCTGAATGCAAGACAAGGATTATGACGGAATACGGAGCCGCTTTAGTAGACACCAGTCTTACGTACGTACGTAGGAGAGGAAAATGCCACTTAGACTGTTGTAATCACCTGAACGAATGTCACAACGCTCTGCGTTTTTTTTTTTTTTTCTTTTTTTTTTTTTTGTTTTTTTTTTTTTTTTTTTTGGTTGTCGATATCGCATTAATTTACCAGTCAGTTGAAACAGCACATTTTATGTAATACTTTTTTCTCGTTGATGTTTGATTAACCAGGACAATAAGTCTTGATGCACATTTTATGTAATACTTTTTTCTCGTTGATATTTGATTAAACCGGGACAATAAGTCTTGAGGCACATTTAATGTCAAAGTCTCCCCTTTTCAACCCAAAAAATGCAGGAGCGTAGGACGGTGAGCGATTTTCAAGAGAATTGCTCGTGGGAAATGCGCCTTGTTCCTCCTACTCTCCTTTTTTCTTTTGTCTCATTTTTTTTTTTTTTTTTTTTTTTTTTTTTTCATTTCTTATCGTCATTTCGAAAGTCTTTTGTTTTATTCCGCTGTGTATTCCGTAAAGGAGGGGCAACATTCTCCCATCCTACGGTTTTTATTGTACGAAGTGTTAAAGGTGAGGTTTTTCTTGTTTTTTGCTTTTCTTTAGTTTACTTGGGGAGTAAGCCTGCAAACTACTGTGTTATTGGTGGTGGTGTTGTTCTTGCTGTTGTTCTTGTTGGGGTGGTCTGTAAGAAAGCCACAAAGGTCTGAAAAAAGCTGTGTTTTGTTTAAAGATACGGGAATTATAGGATAGGTTATATATGATTTATTTATTAAAAAGAAAATTTACAAAAATAAATAACGTGCATGTTAAAACAGTACAGAACAATTATCTCTAATAAAATATAGCGTATATATTTTAATTTTCGTTGGTGGAACAGTGCTCTATTTGTCTGCAGATTTCAGCACGCCCACCAAGTAAGCTGGAGGTCGGATCACGCCTTGTTTATTTAGTGCAACTGCTTTGAGGTTTTCCTCCCTTTCTGCTCTCAATTTCCTTTCCAGCGCTAAATGACCTCATAGGTCCCAGTGCTTGGCCTTTGGTCCAAACTCTATATTCTATTCCATTTCGATACGTTTATTGCTAATTGGCAATTAGTCCATTGTTAATGCTTATTTGTTATTGAAAAGATTGATTTGATCACGCTACCAAACTATAATGACGTATTCTTTCGTACTGCATCGTGACATTACAGTAAATAATCAGAAAAGGAATTCATTATAATCTCTTTTATTACAGTAAATAAGCAAAAAGGAATTCATTATAATCTCATTCATTACAGTAAATAAATAAAAAAAGGAATTCATGATAATCTTATTCATTACAGTAAATAAATAAAAAAGGAATTCATTATAATCTTATTCATTACAGTAAATAAATAAAAAAAGGAATTAATTATAATCTCATTCATTACAGTAAGATAAACAGAAAAGGAATTCATTATAATCTTATTCATTACAGTAGATAAATAGAAAAAGGAATTCATTATAATCTCATTCATTACAGTAAATAAACAGAAAAGGAATTCCTTATAAGCTCATTTATTACAATAAATAAACAGAAAAGGAATTCATTATAATCTTATTCATTACAGTGAATAAAAAAGGAATTCATTATAATCTCATTCTTTACAGTAAATAAACAGAAAATGAATTCATTATAATCTCATTTATTACAGTGAATAAAAAAGGAATTCATTATAATCTCATTCATTACAGTAAATAAACAGAAAAAGAATTCAGTATAATCTTATTCATTACAGTAAATAAAAAATAGAATTTATCATAAGCTCATTTATTACAGTAAATAAACAGAAAAGGAATTCATTATAATCTCACTCATTACAGTAAATATAAAATAGAATTTATTATAATCTCATTCATTACAGTAAATATAAAATAGAATTTATTATATTCTCATTCATTACAGTAAATAAACAGAAAAGGAATTCATTATAAGCTCATTTATCAAAGTAAATAAACAGAAAAGGAAATCATGTAATCTTATTCATTACAGTGAATAAAAAAGGAATTCATTATAATCTCATTCATTACAGTATATAAGTAAAAAAGGATTTCATTATAATCTCATTCATCACAGTAAATAATCAAAAAAGGAATTCATTTATAATCTCATTCATCACAGTAAATAATCAAAAAAGGAATTCATTATAATCGCAATGCGAATGTCTATAAGACATCAACTGAGTATAGTAAGACATCAACTAATTGTCAGAGTAAGGATTGTAGGAAACTGTACCAAGCTTCATTCTATTTTTTTAAATGTTTCTTAATCTGTCTGTTTTAGATTGAGTCTGGATCCACGGCTTTTTTTTTATTTCATTTTTTTGTAACGCTGTTGGTAATGTTTATAGAAAGAGAATGACTAGGGACGCTGCGCCTTAAGGTGCAAAATATATGCAAAATAATGATATGGGTACAAAAAGAATCGGCAAGTTTATGCAGAGCATCTGGGAAATGTAAAAAAAAAGATAAATAAATAAAAACAGTTCAAGTAAACATTGCCATGAAGATGCAAGAGTCGTTTCATCTGGCCCCCCGCCCCCCTCAAAAAAAAAAAAAATTGTGAACATGCAGAGCGAGCAAAGGGGCATTAACCCATTTTATTTTCTCCTCTCTCTCTCTCTCTCTCTCTCTCTCTCTCTCGAAAGTAATGAAAAAAATGTTTCCCTTTTCATGTACACAGATGTACTACAGATATCCTGTAATTGTTGTCAGATGAAACTGTAATATGCCAGAGACTTACAGAGATCACCCGTGTATATATAATCTACAAATCAAGTTGCTGTAACAGACGTACGAACATACACTATAAACCAAACGTGTATAATAGAGTATGATGGGTATTTTGAGCAAAGAAAATTTAATCTCCTTGATTTTGGATGAGTAAAGGCATTTTGAATTTTTTTTTTTTTTTTTGATTGCGTGAACAACTAGACAATGCGGTTGTTTAATCATATAGTTATAAGGCCTACTGTAAGTCAATCAACATCGGATATAAAGGAGACTTTCTCCTAAGAAAGTTCTCTGCCTCATCCAGGGAAATCGTGAATAAGGTTTTATAGATATTTCACGAAACAACAACAACGTTAGTTTAATCTTGTGTCTGGTGGTATTCCACAGATATACAGGGTGTCCATAAGTTCTAGTACCATTACAAGTGTTTTTTGGCCAGAATGGTACGGGGACTTTATGGACACCCTGTATATTCTCTCTCTCTCTCTCTCTCTCTCTCTCTCTCTCTCTCTCTCTCTCTCTCTCTCTCTCTCTCTTTTAGAAGCAAGTCTTCCACCACCTGATTAGGCATCTCCATTGATTTTTAGGTTTTTTCTTGTTTTATCATCATTTAATCTTATTATTATCACTTGTTATCATCTACTGTCTTTTCTTATTGTTGTATAACCTTTTCACAGATTATACAACGAATTAAGCTGGCCTTGATCCAGCTCGGCATATTGCTTCTCAGCAACCCGGATTGAGAGAGAGAGAGAGAGAATGTTAATCCTTCGAAAACATCAGAAAATGGAGCCGTATCTTAATATATTCGGGTGAGCAAGAACTGTCAAAATTGCTAAGTTTATCCGGATTAATCCGTCTTTACTGATCCGGATTGATCCGTCTCTTGCTTTACCCCACCTGGATCAGATTGGTCGATCACGTGTCTCTACCTTGGAGGAAACATATTTCCTCCAAGCTCTCTCTCTCTCTCTCTCTCTCTTCTCTCTCTCTCTCTCTCTCTCTCTCTACGTAGCGTTCTCTTTAAGGAAAATTTACCCAAATATTCAGACTCTTGGCATGATGCCCTGTGGGTGAAGACACCTCATAGCGGATACCACGCACTGGTTTGACCTATTTTTCTGGAATTTACCCCATAAATTTCTCTCTCTCTCTCTCTCTCTCTCTCTCTCAACAGTAAATCGAAAGAAAAGATAATACAAATTGTGAACAATGGAGTTATATGACTTATTCATGAACAAGTAATGAGCATGACGTTTGTCCCGACGTGTAAAAAAAAAAATAATAAAATTAACTGAATCAAGCGAAAGGAAAGAAAACCAAAATAATGAATTATGGAATTATATGACTTATTCATGAGCATGTAATGAACCTGGAGTATAAAGAAATTGAATAAAGCAAAAGAAAAAAAAAACAAAATAATGAATGATGGAATTATATGACTTATTCTAAACAGGTAATGTACCTGGGGTAATAAACAAAAAAAAAAAAAAAAAAAAAAAAAAAAAAAAAATACAACTAAGAGAGCAGCAGCTACTGGAACTCCAGAACAAACCATTCATCCTAAAAATAGTCTGAGCAACAGCTGCTGGAACTCCAGAACAAACCATTTATCCCAGAAATAGTCTTCAATCTCTCAAAACCGGATAGCTCGTGAGACAGTAGTTTTTATGTTTTTTTTTTCTTTTACCAAACACAGCTGTGAGCTTCCTTCGGGTCGCCGAGTAGCACAACCAACTGTTTTCATCGTGATTACTGGACACCGTCCAAAATCACTATATTACCCTCTGCCCTTGGAGAGTTTTCTCCTGAGTTTTGTATGTTGCATAATTTCAATTGCTTCGGATGAAGCATCATTATATACGAGGGAGTTTAAATATGGTAATGCTGCTCTGATCAAAACCAGATAAAAAAAATTAATATTTATACTCGTGTTGAAAGAAACGAAAAAAATTGAATATCTATGTTCGTGTTGAAAGAAAAAAATTGAATATCTATATTCGCGTTGAAAGACAATAAAAAATTGAATATCTATATTCACGTTGAAAGAAAAGAAAAAAGTGAATATCTATATTCGTGTTGAAAGAAAATCAAAATTATCCCTTTTTTTGGTGGGGGGTTGGGGGGCTAGTACGGTCATTGCACCGGGGATTATTCAAGGTTATTTGCAATCCCCTTCCATTCCTTTTACTGTACCTCCACTCGTATTCTCTTTCATCTTGACTTTCCACTCACTTCTGATAGTTATACATAACGCAACTGCTTTGAGGTTTTCCTGCCTGTTACACCTTTCAAATCGTTGTCAATTTCTGTTTCAGTTCTTAATGACCTCACATACCATTCAACCTTTGGCATATGCCACATTCTATTTTGCTATAGTTCCTTGCTGGACGAGTGGTTTTCACGCTCGGCTGCCAATCCGGTGGTCTGAAGCTCGAATCTCGGCTTGGCCAACTCGGAGTCAGAGGAATTTATTTCTGGTGATAGAAATTCATTTCTCGATATAGTGTGGTTCGGATCCCACAATAAGCTGTAGGTCCCGTTGCTAGGTGACCAATTGGTTCTTAGCCACGTAAAAATATCTAATCCTTCGAGCCAGCCCTAGGAGAGCTGTTAATCAGTTCAGTGGTCTGGTAAAACTAAGATATACTTTCTATTCTGCTATGAAATAAAAAATCAAAACTATTTATATTTATCGAATCTTAATTCCGGGCGGAATCCGTCTACCAACTTATAGTAGGTATAAACGCCAGATGAATCCCTATAGCCTACCGGACACTAGCGTTAACGGATTCGACCATATCCATTAGAGGCGGATGTATGGCTCTTAGAAGTACGCGAGATGAACTGGGCATCACATTCCAGACCTCTTCCTGGAGAGTGGCACCACCGGAAGATTCGGTAATGAACCTGTCTCTCGGAGCTGGGGGCGGGGGGGGGGTGGGGAGGGGTAGGGGGCGACTGGGCGCAAATTCCCCTACACGGTAGACCAGCTGAAATGTGGTTGGTCGTGAGGTTGGTGTTAAGGCGAACAGAAATCTCTGGTGGGGGATGTTGTAAGATAGATAGATAGATAGATTGAGATATAGATTGGTAGATAGATAGGATGGGTGGACAGGTAGACATCCACTGATCTGTAGGCGTGTGTGTGTGTGTGGATGTCGCTGGCCGTGACAGTTGCTTTGTACCTTGCCTAATATAAGGGCTGTGATACATGTGTGTGTGTGTGTGTATATGTTATTTATATATATATAATATATATATATATATATATATATATATATATATATATATATATATATATAAAATTTCCATTAACCCTCATGATTATCGGAATGATTGTGTAAAACATGAATATAGTAGAATTCTTCTTTCTCTCTCTCTCTCTCTCTCTCTCTCTGTATCCTAAAATAATGTAACTTTGTTTTTCTGCTTAGAAACTCGTTTTTGTGACGATATTAAGAAGAAATATATGCTATATATACATATGTATATAATGTAGTACAAATATGTATATATACATATTATATATACAAATATATATACCAGTATATACTGAAAAAAAAAAAAATGGAAAAACCTGACTACTTGAGAGTTTTCATAGTCATCTAGGGTCTGATAAAAGTTCGTGGAAAGAAATCCTTGTCTAAACATGAAGTAATTGTCATAAGAAAAGTTGGAAATACAGAGACTAACAAAAAAGACCTTGGCTTAACCAAGACTTGTTAGAAAAAGGGAAAAATGCAATCAAACTGCTCAAGGCGATACACCCACGTTACACCTTGGAAGAACACCCGACTCGGAACACCTTGGGTCCTTGAACTTTGGAGAGCAAATAGTAAAATCTCGGTTTCACAAGCAGAGGTATAACGTCATCGAGTGTGTGTGTGTGTGTTTTTTTTTTTTTTTTTTTTTTTTTGAAACCGAGCGGAAGCCATCTTTTCCGACAAAGGATGCCTTGAAATGTTTGCGTGAGTGATACTTAATAGGATGACTAAACCCACAAACACTATCAGGCTCCCCCCCCAAAAAAAAAAAAACCCCCCCCCAAAAAAAAAAAAAATTTAAATATAAAAAAAATTAATAGTATTTAGAAATGGGTCGTAATTACAGTACATTGCCTTTGTTAGCTGTCATTCAGGAAATGTGTAACGGTTGAGTCTGAGATGCCTTGGTGTAAAAAAAAATAAAAGTAAGTATTGGCTTTCGCAGCTGAAAAAGGACCCGGGGATTCCCACATCGGGTTCAGGGCGACCGTAACCAGCTCCTTCCAGAAGTAAAAGACCTGTACATATTCCCTTTTCCTAGTTTAAAAAAAAAAAGATGAGACGAGATGAAGATAACAGAATTACGTGATCCCCGACGTCCCGTACGAAGGAGGAGGTACTTGCACAAGCACAGATCCTGAAACTTGGCACAATTCGTGAATTCTGTATCTGACGCCAGTGATCGTTATATCGCAGAACACGCTATCGTGCCTGTTTTATAACCCCGTTTCATTCCGTATAACGTTTCCCGTAATTATGCTGAGTCCCGTAATCTCGTAAAGGAACATTCATATCAAATGATCAGCTGTTTTATTAATATCTAAAGAAAATAATTTATTCTTGAAACAATGTCTTTATAACCAGTTCCTCTCTTATTTTTTTTTAACGCGATGATACATTCGCTAGAATTTTCTCCTTAACGTGGATGCATCTATTTTGAAATCGCATCACTCATCTCGAAAAAGTCCTCTCCTTGACGTTATCTGTATTTTCCAGTGATATCCGTTTGTTTACGCCCAAGGTATATACACCTTGTTTACGGTTTAACCGACAGATGACAAAACATCACAACAACAGGTATACCTTCTGACAGGATGCGGAAATCCGGCTCGTGTCTGCTGACAGCCCCCAGGTGATAGGGGTATCCTTTATATATTTATCAATTGTAAGTAGATTTACTAAACGTAAAGGAATGTTTTTATTTATTTTATTATCTGCAGGTGAAAGCATAACCACCAATCGTCTAGTGGACGTTAAATTCAGTTCCAATCCTTTCGTCCTTAAGTGACGAAGACAGATATAACATTATGCCTCAAGATGTTTCGTTGTATAACAAGTAGGAATTCCGGTTGTGGTACTTCGCAACACCAACACAAGAGGGAGTTTTCCTGTTGGGGTTCTTTGCTCTTTCGGGTTTTCCCATTATCTATTAAATAAATGCTTCCTGATTCATTATTTTTTCAGTCACTGACGTCTTTAGCTTCTTAGACAGACGCACAAAGAGAAGAACGGTTGCAATATAGCCATTTCGTTATGTTCTGTTTTCTTTTGTTTTCCATTTGTTAATAAATTCATTAAACAGACTATATATATATATATATATATATATATATATATATATATATATATATATATATATATATATATATATATCAGAGCTTTTGTATCTTTTTGTAGACATTGCTTAGAACACGAGAGGGAAATGCACCATAGCAGAAAGAGATATATGAGTTTGAACATCTCTGATATACCGTGTCTCCTCGCTGTTAAGATATATCGTAAGAGTTTCAAATTCTCTACCTACTTTATTATATAAATATATATATGATATATATGATATATATATATATATATATATATATATATATATATATATATATACATACATATATGATGTATATATAAATATAAGTATATGGATATAATCAAAGACATATACCGAGGAAACGAGAATTAATTTTACTGTCCTGTATCTTTAGCGGACAACTAGCTTGACTTATTTACGATTCTCTAACACGGTTTAAGTGATGGACAATTATAGTCCACAGCAACTTGTTCTAAACAAGTTTTTTAGAGAAAGCATACTATTAAAAGCGACCAAATCTCACGACCAAGCGGTCATATTGGGCGCGAAGTTAACGTCTGTATAAACGTTTTGCCTTTTAATCTAGGGACTTTCCCTAAAAGCCAAGCATAGATTTTTGCTTTGGTTTAAAATCCACTTCATTTTTTCCCCCAGACCAATTTTTTTCCCTAGCTTTCCCTCTGCAGGTGTGAGCCACGAGAACGCTCGGGTCAACTTTTAGTCAAAGGAACAAACTTACTATAAGGATATTTCTGCAGACTTCAGTTCCCTTTTGTCCAACAGGTACAGAAATGCGAGCAGGAAATACTATGGAATTCATTTTATGTCATTTAGATAAAACCTTTTTTTTCTTTTTTTTCTGGCCAACTTGTACTATTTCAATTCGTTAATATCCTTAGCGAGGTACCCCCGAAAAAAATACCCACTACTAAGGGAACAATGTCACAGAGCCTCTTGCGGGGGGCGAATACCCCTTTGACGTAACAGATTCAGAGGCACCGTTGATCCAGATAATAGAGGATTTTTAAGGGTGGTTTAAAGATCCTTTCTTTAAAAGATCCTTTCTCTCATTTTCAATGGAGATGGAGGTTCTCGTCTTGGAGAATTGGGCTTCAGTTTGCAGAGGAATTCCATAGCAACAAGGCGTGATCCGACCTCCAGCTTACTCGGGGGCGCGTGCTAAAATCTCCGGTCAAATTGCTCGTTGTTTCACAAAAGAAAATTAAAATAAATACGCTATGTTTTATTAGAAATAATTGTTCTGTATTGTTTAACATGCGCATTACTTATTTTTTACACTTTGATTCTAATAAATAAATCATAAATATCGCATCCTAAAACCCCTTTCTTTAACTCAACATAAAACACCTTTTTCAGACCTTTTTAGGCTTTTCCATAGGGCTTTCCTACCCCCTCAACACGAACAAGAACAACAAGAACAACAACAACAACAACAACAACAACAGAGTAGTTTGTAGACTTACTCTCCGAGTAAGCAGAAAATATAAAGTTACTGAAAGGAGTAAGTTTTTTTTTTTGTGTGTGTGTGTGGAAGGCGGGATGGGATAGGAGGGCTGCTGCTCTTACGAGCAAGAGCCTGTGCTGGAAAAGGTAGGTTTAATCAAAACAAAGAAGTGATGCATAGTTTATGGAATGAAGAAAATAATTTGTTCTGCGCTTTATTCGTGTTTTTTTTTCTTTTTTTAAATATGAAGGCTGCTATAGCTGTTATAAGCAGTTTTACCATTGTCTCCAATTGAACAAATCCGGAATCATTCGGAATTCCTATAGAATTATTGACGATATTTCAAAAAGAAAAATTCCATTACGATTAAGCATTTCAAGAAGGCTTTCCCCACCTTTTATTTCTTTTTGTCTATTCTCTACGTCATCGTATTTTCGTCACTGGTTATTCAATCATTAATCTGATTGAGCTA
Organism: Macrobrachium nipponense; assembly: GCF_015104395.2. Classification (NCBI taxonomy): domain Eukaryota; kingdom Metazoa; phylum Arthropoda; class Malacostraca; order Decapoda; family Palaemonidae; genus Macrobrachium; species Macrobrachium nipponense. The sequence goes on along the minus strand of NC_087204.1, from coordinate 21,946,967 downwards.
TTTCCGGTCCCTCGTGTTTTGCCCAACTTCGAACGCCTCACGTGTGTGTGTGTGTGTGTGTGTGTATTTGACTCACTGGTTTCATTCGCATCCTTCCTAAATATCATAAAAAAATCATCCTTCCTAAATATCATCTGAGGACAGACAAACACAACAGGAAAAATTTGATTTCCTGTCGTGAGTCAACGTTGGCTCGTGTTTTGCATCATCCATAACTGCCCCTAAGAAATAGACTGATAGCTGGCTTCCGTTTGACCATACACACACACACACACACAAAGAGACGAAGTAATCTATGACGCTTCTGGTCTTACGCAAGACCTCGGATATATTATTACTTATCAGGTGTCAGTGACCTTAACTTTTCTTCAGCTCGGTCGAAGGGTCATATTTGACCCGGGGGCATAAGGACAAGCGAACAGACTTATTTCTGGCATGTAGTCGTTTCCTGCTCGAGATTACAGTTTTTTTTTTTTTTTTTTTTTTTTTTTTATTTTTTTTTTTTTTTTTTTTTTTTTTTTTTTTTTTTACAGAGATTTGGTTTAAATTCTGTATAGAAGAACTCGCAGACCTTTTGATTTTATCATTCGTTTGACGGCATATTTTTTCTGATTGAGGACAATGTGAATCCAGCATTTGGTATTCTCCACGTAGTTGACGTCGCAAAATACGAGGTCGGGACAAGTATATGTGTGTATTATAAGCCCGAACACTAAAATGGTATATAGGATCCACTAAGCTTGTCTTGAAGCAAAGGTGTCACCTACTTAGAACTGCTCTGGCCGGGATTCATGGCCGCAAGTCATTATAGATCCTATGACTGATGTAAATAGAGATCTTAATTTTGGTATAGAGAAGGAACTGGATATCTATCAGTTCCCGTTAACCAGGTTCACAGAGGTTTTTTTTTTTTTACCAGACAGTGGTTGCCGCTGCAGAATTGTTCTGGGACTTTTCCCCCGAATGCGCATGCTCTCTCTCTCTCTCTCTCTCTCTCTCTCTCTCTCTCTCTCTCTCTCTCTCTCTCTAAAGAAAAAAGAAACGGCATGTAGACGCCCACCCGATCTCTTACGGTGTTGGGGCTTCATTTAGTCTACACACTCTACAGAATTAGTGACAGAGGTATTTGCTGTATTTGTACAAATGTGTGTATATATATATATAATATATATATATATATATATATATATATATGATATATATATATATATATATATATATATATATATAAATATATATATTTGTTTTAAATAAATAAAAAAAATTTTTATTGTTAGTTATATTGGTTCTCCCCGCCGCCGCCCCCACACCCCCCACACAAAAAGTATATTGGCGTTGGCTTTTCACACCCCAAAAATATTTCAGATTTTCGATTTCTCGTCTTGTGGGAAGGAGTCGATTGAAGGGTTGGGGGGGGGGATGTATGGGGAGGAGGAGGGGGGAGGTGAATTTTGGGTGGGAAGTAGGATGTTGGAGGAAGAATGTTTATAATGAAAATTCTGTGAATTCTTCTTCTTCTCTTTCCCTCTGTATTTGGGAGGCTTTGAAATCGACTCGAGAGAAGAGAGAGAGAGAGAGAGAGAGAGAGAGAGAGAGAGAGGAGAACCCTCACGTGAAGACTTATTTTTATTATATTTGATTTTTTTGTAAAGTATTAAAGTCTCGTCTATACAATTTTACCTTAATACTTTGTACGACAGGGATCATTTTTATTTTTTTCGTAAACGGGTATATATATACATACATATATATATATATATATATATAATTATATATATATTATATATATATTATATATAATATATATTTATTATATTAATACTAATATAAATTAATATATTAAAGATATAAAGAATATAATATATAAATTATATATATATTATTATGAATATATATATATTCTATATAATATATATATATATATATATATAAAATGTATATATATATATATATATATGTAAATGACGTCTTGGAAAATTGAACCCTGTTTTTTTTCATCGTACTACGTTGCAATTTTACGTTCACTAAATTTAAAAAAAATTTGAAGTTTTACTTATGCGTATTTTTTTTGGTCTGCAAACTGTGGGCTAAAAGAAACAATAGCTAAAGTGGGCATCATCCTTAGCCGTTGGTTCCACGGCTGAATAACCACTGGTTCCATGCAACGTAAAAGCACCTTACAAACAAACAAACAAACAAACATCCTTGACCTCCTTCAGACGAATCCTGCGTTGTATACAACACAATTGAGACCCAGAGTCTGCAACTGGATCCTTGCATCGCTCAGGCAAGTTGAAGAGCCGCAGATGTTCCCAGGTTTTCCAACTTTGAACAAATACGAATAACAAAAGAAATTTCCCCTTTCAACAGAAAGCTATAGACGTCAGAGTGGAGTTTCAATATATACGTAGGTTAAGAGATTTCCATTTTCCTTGTTTTATTATTATTATTATTATTATTATTATTATTATTATTATTATTATTATTATTATTATTATTATTATTATTATTATTATTATTATTATTATTATTATTGTTGTTGTTGTTGTTGTTGTTGTTGTGTTGTTGTTGGTTGTTGTTGTTGTTGTTGTTGTTGTTGTTGTTGTTGTTGTTGTTGTTGTAAGTAGGTTAGGAGATTTCAGTTTTCCTTGTTTTATTATTATTATTATTATTAGTATTATTTTAGGCAAACGCAGGTTAGGATATTTAAGTTTTATTATTATTATTATTATTATCATCATTATCATTATTATTATTATTATTATTATTATTGGTTGCAGGTCCACAATAATATTGCATGTGAAGTATAAAGTCTTTAATAGGTAATAAAAGCTTTCGAACCTTATACTAGGTTCATCTTCAGTCAAGTGAACATTATGACTTTAAAAATCCGTCGAAGTAAACTTCTGAACAGGACAATTCCACAATGACGAACGCAAATGGAGGAGGCGCTCAACAGCTCAACTAGGTAATTCCGTTGTTGATGTTCGAATTCCTGTTTGCTATTCTGCTGGAACGTCTTGTGGGCTGTGATGATGCTGCTTGGTGTTCCCTTGGCGGTGCGCTTGCAACATTGCCGGACGTCACGTCCCCCGTGCTGTAATCCGTCTGAGGGAGGAGAGCAGAAGAGGGGGCAGCAACAGGCAGAGGAAAAACAGAGCTTGTCTTGAAATTAAAATTTTTAACAAAGTTTTTAAGAATGTAAAAGTTGACTAATGGGTCTTCCCCAACAAACGACTTGTTACCATAAAAAGTTTCTCCCAAGTTTATGTCCAAACAAGAAACCAGAAAGCTCATTTTTAAGGTTTTTCCCGATGGCAAGGAAATCGTAAAAAAAAATGCAAGTGTAAAATTGAGTCTGCTGAAAAATTTGTTATATAATCAACCTTAAAACCAAAGATTGTCACCTTTTTCAAGCATCATTGCTACTGTTCACTATTCAGGGAAATGGGGAACAGAATCAGCTGTAACCTCGCTAGTTTTCTCACTGTAGTTTCCTCTTGCCATTTCGCTGGCTCTCCAAAGGTGACGCGAAGACTGGGGTCTGGATTGGCCGGAATTGCTTGAGGATTCATGAGGTATCCTCTCGTTATTACCGTCAATGTTACTTTTCACATTCGACCTTCTTGGTAACGCGACTATTTCCATACCAGATGCCTCGTTTCTGCAATCTCTTGATTCCCGATTTTGCAGAATTTTATCGCTGGATTTCGCGGTTCCAGGTGCGCTGACAGAGCTGGAAACCGAATGAATGAATAAATAAATACAACAAACCAAGGCCTGGTTTTATTTATTTATATACTAGCCACTCGGGGATCAATAAATTACCTCAGATTCTCCGCAAAATTTCTTCAGAAACCAACAACCACTTTGTCGATACAGTTATCTCGGTCATTCTTCGCAAATTTGGTTATATTTACGAACCTATTTTTTTTTGCTTGTCATACGTCATCCAGCTCGATTTTACTCGTCATATATCTCGCCATTTTTTAATATTCAAAGTACCGTAACTAACCTACAGCTATTTTGTGAATATGATGATTTTTTTAAAATCATCATATTCTTCTTTTTTTTTAATCATCATATTCTTCATTTACTCTTTGTCATTTGATTATTTTTGTTTTTTTAATTTTATTGCTTCCTACCTCGTATGTTTGACTGTATTGATGCCACTAATGTTCAAGCCATTTTATTGTTTTAATATCCAATGTTTTTTTATGATGACTCATGGTTTTTTATTCATTTACTCTTTGACATAACTGAACAATTTTTTTTTTATTTCTTCCTACCTCGTCTATTTGATTGTATTGATGCCACTAATTTTCAAGCCATTTTATCGTTTTAATATCCAGGTTTTTTTATGATGTTTTTCATGGTTTTTGAAAATGTGCATTTTTTTCTAATGGAAAAACTCCCTAAATCTGCTTGTTTTACTTTTTAAATGCGTATTATTTATTTATTTATTTATTTATTTATTTATTTATTTATTTATTTATTTATTTATTTATTTATTTATTTATTTATTTATTTATTTATTTATTTATTTGTTTGTTTGTTTGTTTGTTTGTTTGTTTGTTTGTTTGTTTGTTATTCAATGAGAAAATGCGTCTTAGAATCTCCTTGAGAGAGATCTTTTCATTAACGTCATCTCATGTCACAAGTTCCATTAGAATGACGACGCTCACATTTCCCAAACAGGGAAATGATTTCTGCTCGTTTGCGGTTCCTCATTGGAGGAAGATGACCTCTAATGATTCAGACATAATATTTAGGAGTTACAAGGAGTTACAAGGATTAGGATGTCTCGAAGACTTGTTAGTCCGTCATAAGAGGAGACATCGTGTGCTCTCTTATCTCTAGGAGCGGGTTTTACTGTTAATTCACAGTGTCCTCTTAATGATTTTGTCTAGATTTCTTTTAAACTTTTCCACACTGTTGCTGTTTACAACTTCTGGTGTTAGTTTACTCCACGTGTCACATATCTTGTATATAAAGATGTTCCCACAATAGGATGTGTTGTATCTCTTCAGTTTTTCTAGTTTCCGTTCCAATATTATTTCTTTTCTGGTTTTCGTTTTAACGTAAATAGGGTACTGTCCACTTTTGTTATGCCTTTCAGTATTTTCTGCTAAAGCAAAAACATCGATAGCCCCTGAACAGAATTAAAGAATTAATAGAGAGAGAGAGAGAGAGAGAGAGAGAGAGAGAGAGAGAGAAGTGGAAGGCAGTAAAGCCGTAAACGATAGTCTGGTCTGTTGCCTGACCACACTGGAGCCAGTTCTTTCCAGTGTTGGCAGGAAGAGTATATAGTTGGTAGGCGGTCTAGTCCCCCCAAGGGGCCTGGCAATTAAAAAAAGGGATTAATTTTGTGAATAGTTTTGTGTTGACGCCAGTATTGAAAACTGTTCATTTACATGGCAGCTACAGAGCATTAACTTCACAAGAGTATTCGTATCTTACAACTCTTCATTTTTCTTTCCCTTTTTTATCTATTTATTTTTAGCAGCGAACTACTTGGCCACCAATGCAATTAACTGCTGCTAAAAGCATTTTTTTCCCCTTCAAATGTTCATAGGCGTTTTTCGTTTTTTAATTTCTTTTTTAGCAGTGAGATACTTGGCAACCAATGCAATTAATTGCTGCTAAAAGCGTTTTTTATTCCTTCAAGTGTTCATAGGCGTTTATCGTTTTTAATTTTTTTTAGCAGCGAGATACTTGGCCACCAATGCAATTAATTGCTGCTAAAAGCGTTTTTTATTCCTTCACGCTTTCATAGGCGTGAACCAATTCTTTTTTCGTTTATAGCCTTGGAGTAAGATGAGACCTTTTTCATTTGAAGGATCGTAATAAATTCTGGTGTTGGGTGTTTTTTTTTTCAACATCCACCTGCCTTCGGTAGGTTATTATTGTGAATATTATCTTTTAGCATTATGCAAATTGTTCACATACAAATGGAATAAGCCCGAGGTGACGGTCTGACCTTGGCATATATCTTTTATCATTTATGCAAAATTGTTTCAGACAACAAATGGAATAAGCCCGAGGTGACGGTCTGACCTTGGCTAACCAATTTCCACGGAACGGAATACCAAGTGTGAGAGAGGACACCGTGGCATATATCTGTGACCTCTAAATGCTGTATATCAGTCCTTGGTCAATGGCTCGGAAACAAGAGTCGAAACCGACCAGGACCTACATATACACACCCCGTCTCTTATTTTTCACCTGCGTATGTATGTATGTATGTATATATATATATATATATATGTATATATGTATATATATATATATATATATATATATATATATATATATATATATATATATATATATATATATATATATATATATATATATATATACATACATACATACACACACGAGCAAGTAAAAAGCAGACAATGTATAGTTGATAACTATTAGGCTGAGTGCTCTGTGTTGTAGATATAGCCATGGAGTTTCTCCTGAGCTTCTGGGTGTCTGCGTCAGTAATATCTACCTTAGCATCGACCCACAATTTTAAGAGTGAATGGAAACCAGATGTGGCACTGGACGTGATGTCATGGCACCTTAAAGGAACCAGGAAACTGACGCCTTGAAACGAGTAGCGCGCACTAATCCTCAAGGAGGGAGCGATGAAAGTGACAATGGGTAGTTTCCAAAATGAAGATTACGAAGGACGTCGGGCGAGGAGGAAGGTATAATTAAGCTAAAACTTTGACTCACTTCGAGCAATATGTCTGGAAGGTGAAAATCCCTTGTGGGGGTGGGGGAGGGGGGAGGGGGGATTCCGACATCCTGACGGAATGGTAGAGAAAAGAGTTCTAACATGTCATTTACACCATTATAAAAGAGATACTGTTCTTATGAACAATGTCCAACTCTCTGATATCATCCCCTCATATGTTTCCAAGTGGTTTGAATGTAAGTCTTCGAATCGAAAGTAGCCAAAGTTGCCAAATATCCAAAATCATTCTAAGGACCCCTTCATCCACACAGAAAAATATGGCGTAGTAGAAGCGCTATTTGTTTATACGGTATTAAATGATGAGTAAAGTTTGGCCTTTTGCTCAAGTTCAGCCTGATATCTCTTGACTGATCCATTCCAGGTTTCTCTTGGTTAAGTGGCCACATCTTTTGACGTTTCGAAGAAGGGAAGAATTGATGTGGTGTACCGTTGAAATCGACAAAGAAAATAGGTCCTAGAGTACTACCAAGTGGCACACCGCCCACGACAAGTCAAAGCTCGGTAAAGATCCGTCAAAATAACTCTCTCTCTCTCTCTCTCTCTCTCTCTCTCTCTCTCTCTCTCTCTCTCTCTCTCTCTCTCTTCTTGTCCAAAATCTAAATAAAGACCTGTACCTCCAGGACGCATTTATTACCTGTACCTGTGAATTGACTCCCAACCAGTTCATTCCGTCAGACGAAAATGAAACCGAACGCCTTAGTTTTATCAGCTGTTGTCAGAATTCCCTCTTTAAGCCCTTCAGTGGCATGGTTGGTATGGTGTTGTCTTGCAACCTCGTTGGCCACGAGTTCGATTCTCGGGTGTTCCATTGAGGTGTGAGAGATGTGTAGTATTTCTGGTGATAGAAGTTCACTCTCGACGTGGTTCGGAAGTCACGTAAAGCCGTTGGTCCCGTTGCTGAATAACCACTGGTTCCATGCGACGTAAAAACACCATACAAACAGAATTGCCTCTTGAGAAATCACGTAGTTTAACATCCTTAATCTGCACGTAGGGAGTATTATGGTCTTTACTACAGCTTTAAGTTGTCATTGTCTGTACCTGGTTGTAGTACTTCGCTCATACAATACTTAGGATGTCCCCCCCAAACCCCATCCCCCATTAGTTAACACTTATTTGCGGATATCAGCAATCTTTTGATTTTGTTAATCGAGTAATTTTAGTTTCTCTCTGCTGTCGAGCCCCTGCAGGGGGAAGTAGTGCCAACATTGCACCTCACGTGGTGCACTGTAGGTATTATTAAATGGTGGTTACAGCGTCCCTTTGGCTCCTGGCTGCGCCTACATTTGAACCTCTTACTTTAACCCCACTTCCTTTCTTTGGCCTCGCTATCCAACCTCTCTAACGCCACACGGCCTAAATCCCATCAAACAAGTGCTTGGAAATTGTCTCCATTTTCTTTAGCCGTTGCAATTTTTAAAAAAATTACTTTGCAATAATGTTCTGGTTTATTTCGTTTTCAGCGACGTTCAGTTTTCAGTAAGGCTTGGGGAATTTATATGTTTCCTCCTTAGCTGACTCTGACGCTCCTACGACATTCTTCTAGAAATATACACGCCCTCTCTCTCCCTCTCTTTTTTCATTGTTTTCATCGAGCCTCGCTGGAAAGTTGAAATATACACTCCTTCTCTCATTCTCTTTTTCTTGTTTCCATCGAATCTCGGCTGGAAAGTAGAAATATACACTCCTTCTCTTTCCCTCTCTCTTTTCACCTTGTTTCCATCGAGTCTCGGCTGGAAAGTAGTAATATACAATCCCTCTCTGTTTCTCTTTTTCTTGTTCCCATCGACTCTCGGCTGGAAAGTAGAAATATACAATCCCTCTCTCTCCCTCTCTTTTTACCTTCTTTCCATCAAGTCTCGGCTGGAAAGTATAAATATACACGCCCTCTCTCTCCCTTTCTTTTTTCCTTCTTTTCATCGAATCTCGGCTGGAAAGTAGAAATATACACTCCCTCTCTCTTCCTCTTTTTCTTGTTTCCATCGAATCTCGGCTGGAAAGTAGAAATACACGCACTCTCTCTTCCTCTCATTTTCATTGTTTTCATCGAGCCTCGCTGGAAAGTAGTAATATACATTCCCTCTCTCTTCCTCTTTCTTGTTTCCATTGAATCTGGGCTGGCAAGTGGAAATATACACGCTCTCTCTCTCCCTTTCTTTTTACCTTCATTCCATCGAGTCTCGTCTGGAAAGAGGGCATAGGACGAAAAAGTCCTCATCAGCCTCGACGTGTGAAAGAGAAATCCAGGGACTACTTGAATCATATTATTACAATAATAATGATCGTGAGTACGTCTTTTTTTCCTCCTGTTCAAAGTCAAGGCGCTCTCGGTTGTAACCAGTTAAATCCAAGGAGCTTGCACGAGTACCTAATTGTTCATCGAGTGGTTTGTTAGTTGTCAGGAAGCGAAGTTTCGTGTTCAAGGTATTCATGTTCATAGTTGGTTTCTGTGTGTGTGTGTGTGTGTGTGTTTTTTTTTTTTTTTTTTTTTTTTTTTTGCAATCAGTCCATCTTTTCCCTTTATTGAATTTCATGGACAGAAATTATTCCCATATTCCAATAGTGACTGCTAAAGTATTCGCGATTTTTGGTCATTTATATTTAGTCATTTTTATGATCTTTATAATCTTTAGTTTAATGTGGCTTGACATGATGCCCTGTTAAAAAAATCGTTATGGTTGATAGTTAAAAAAAAAAATTACGCTTTTAAGTGCATGAATTATATTGCTCTTGTAGAGCTCAGGATTACTTTAAGGAAAAAAAAAAAAAAGAATCAGGAATTTCACTTCAAGGAGAGAGAGAGAAAAAAAGATTCAGGAATCTTCAGTGATAGTGCGATTTTTATCTTTAGTTTAATCTAATTTTTTATGCTTTTCCGCTCATTGACTTAATTCCAAAAGCAATAATACGTAAGAGTATGTTCCTTTAAATCTCTCTCTTGCTTACCCCGTAGAGGGGTAGTGCCGTCAGTGCGTCTCATTGAGTGCAATGTAGGCATTACTTAAGGTTCTTTGCAGCGTCTCATCGGCCCCCGACTGCAACTGCTTTCATTCCTTTTACTGTACCTCCTTTCATGTTGTTTTTCTCCCATCTTACTGTCTACCCTCTCCTAACAATTGATTTCATAGTGCAACTGCTCTGAGGATTTCCTCCTGTTACGCCTTTCAAACCTTTTCACTGTCGACTTCCGTTTCAGCGCTGAATGGCCTTAGTTGCCCCAGTGCTTGGCACTGTGCCAAAAATCTATATAAAATAAAATAAAAACTCTCATGCTTGTTAAGCTGCGGTATCCTGACGGAATATCCAGTTATACTTCATCTTCGTCCCTTAAGGCACCTTGTCACTTCGTCGTCACAAGACATCCTTAAATAGTGACTGTAGTGGTGACGAAGGTGTATTGTAACACACCCATAACACATCTTTGGTGACTGTTATAGTAATGGTCCTCCGCTGGACGCCTCCGTGTGTTGTATTCGTTTATATTTTTTTTTTTTCTTCAGCTTCTACGATCAGTGACTCCTTTCTCATTTTTGCATTATGTGGTATATTGTTTAATTTCCAAAAGAATTAATTGAACCTTGAGATGTTTATAGTGGTTGAAATGGGGTTATTACAAAGCCTGACTGTTCATCTATGGAAGGGCAGTCATCTTTGTGATTTGACATGAAATTCCCTCTCAAATGTTTATTATTATTACTATTATTAAGCGCCTCAGTGGCGTGGCCGGTATGGTGCTGGCGTGCCACCTCGGTGGCCGCGAGTTCGATTCTCGGGGATTCCACTGAGGTGTGAGATATGTGTATTTCTGGTGACAGAAATTCACTCTCTTCGTGGTTTGGAAGTCACGTAAAGCCGTTGGTCCCGTTGCTGAATAACCACTGGTTCCATGCCACGTAAAAACACCATACAAACAAACAATTAAACTTATTATTATTATTATTATTATTATTATTATTATTATTATACTTAGGAAGTAGACCGTCTCTCAAGCATACTTTATTAAAAGTAATGGCTACTTCAGCAGCGTTACGCTTGTAGAGATTCATTGTTTCAGTAGTACTGAAAAAGCCGCTATTCGAAAAACAGTTTTATTATTATTATTATTATCATTATCATTATCATTATCATTATCATTATCAATATCATTATCATTATCATTATCATTATTATTATTATTATTATTTCATTTTGAACCCTTCTTTCCTGAAGTACTTTCAGTTCACTCATTTTTGTTTTTTCTTATGAACCTCAGTTTCCCCCTTACAATCTTTCAGTCATTTCTCTCGCGGTCTTTGACGCAGCTTCACGTACGTATAAATGATTCGATCCAGCCATACAGGTTTTCCCTGGAACGGCGGAGTCTAGAAGTTTCCGAGAGCATGACGTCATCATCTTCAGGGCCGCAGCCCTCCCCCGCCTTCCAGAGGGTACCGCCCCTTCTAGTCTCGACCAGCTATTTCTCCAGATTCCTTCGTCGTCTTCTTCTTCCTCCTCCTTCTCTCTTCTGTTAATTTATTGAAATTGTTCATGTTTTTTTATGGGAAATGTCCATATTGGGAGATCCAGAACATTCACCTTCTTCTTCTTTTGTTAATTTATTAAAATTGTTCATTTTTTTTTATGGGAAATGTCCATATTTGGAGATCCATAGCATTCAACATATTCATCTTCATTCACGTGGTTAGCTCCTTCTTCTTATGTTAATTTATTAAAATTGTTCGTTTTTTTATATATGGGAAATGTCCATATTTGGAGATCCATAGCATTCAACATATTCATCTTCATTCACGTGGTTAGCTCCTTCGTCTTATGTTAATTTATTAAAATTTTTCGTTTTTTTATATATGGGAAATGTCCATATTTGGAGATCCATAGCATTCAACATATTCAACTTCATTCATGTGGTCATCTTCTTCTTCTTCTTCTCTTGTTAATTTATTAAAAATTTTCATGTTTTTTTATATATGGGATATGTCCATATTTGGAAATCCAGAACATTAAAGATATTCCACTTCATTCATGTGATTACTCCCTAGCTTCTATCTGTTGGTGTAAATATCCACCATCCCCATTTAAAATATAACGAATACAAATACTTAGAAAAAAAGGAGGACAAACTCTACACCTACAGACACAAACACAAGACACCCAAGGTCGGGTACTCGACGTTTGAGGTGGGAGCCAGTTCCAGCGATATATTGAGATTTTCATCCTGATTTCAATCATAGAATCTTTATGCTTTTCCATGCATTAACTTGATTGTTATTTTTCTTCATATCTCTCTCTCTCTGATAGATATTTCCTACTTCTCTCAAATTTCCTTCTTTCTTTTTTTCTGATAGACAAGTCTGTCGCTTTTCTGAAAAAAACCAAAAATATTATTCCGGCTTTCTCTGTCCATCCGCACTTTTTTTCTGTCCGCCCTCAGATCTTCAAAACTACCGATGCTAGAGGGCTGCAACTTGGTACGTTGATCATCCACCTTCCAATCACCAAGCATACCAAATTGCAACCCTCTAGCCTCAGTAGTTTTTATTTTATTTAAGGTTAACGCTAGCCATAATCGTGCGTCTGGCAACGATATAAGCCAGGCCACCACCGGGCTGTGTTTAAAGTTTCATGCGACGCGGCTCATACACTATCATACCGAGACCACCGAAAGATAGCCTTGGTCATACGATGTATACAGAAAACTCGACTGTGCCGAAGAAACTTCGGCTCATTTTTTTTCCCTTCCTTTCTTCCAGACCAGATGTAATTAAGCCGTCTGTTCCGCCAGCATTCTCACATACAAATGAGTGTTGCTGTCAATACTCTCGTATATCATTTATGGTAATTTCTCGGTTTCTGGTGGACTGCGATCCCGAAGCAGTCATTATGGTCGTTAACCAACCCTGATTATCACAAAACGTGACGATTATGCCATTAGTAAATGTCTCTGTTTCATTTGATTGTTACCTCTCTTGTTAGTAAAGGTCCGTGTAGCGGGCATTTAATGCCAGCGTTTTGTCCAGACCTGATTAAAGCCTTAGAAAGAAAATGAAGTTAAAATCAGCCTCGTCACAGACGGGAAATCCTAAGTCATGGGAAAATGGAAGCAGGATTGAGAATTCCGAAGCTTTAAGCAGCAGACTAGTAGGATAAGCTGACCACGGATGAGCAGAGCAAGTGTGGGATGTTAAGTATATCTTAGTTTAACCAAACCACTGAGCTGATTAACAGCTCTTCTATAGGTCTGGCCCGAAGGATTAGATATTTCTTTTACGTGGCAAGGAATCAGTTGGTTACCTAGCAACCGGACCTACAGCTTATTGTGGGTTCTGAACCACATTATATAGAGAAATGAATCTCTAATCACCAGAAATAAATTCCTCTGATTCTGCGTTGGCAAAGTAATATATTTTTATAAGCCCTTCAAAAACAGAAAAAACCTGGTCATTTTTATTATAACATATATTGAAAGACATTATCAACAATGTCATATATATTCAAAGTCGTTATAAATAGTACCATATTTTAAATAATTATTATTAGTATATGTATTTAAAATCATTATTATTAATATCATATAATATTTAAAGTAATTATTATTGGTATCATATGTAGATACTAGTATATATTCAAAATAGTATCATTGGTATCATATGCATAATTAAAGTCATTGTTATTTGAATAACATATATTTAAGTCATTATCATTGGCATCATATTGGTTTAAAGTCATTATCATTGGCGTCCTCCATCGTGATTATAGCTTTTCAAAAGTTCAATCGAACACCCCAAAACCGAAATCCAAAATTTGCATTCTCTTGAAACTGCGCCAGGTCAGTCTTCGGTGCTCCAAAGCGAGGCCATCAGCAATCCATCAGGATTAGTGGTCTTCGGAGCCGTAGGAGGTCGAGTCCGTGGCCACTTCGGACCCAAAGAAGGTGAGGTCATTGCCCAGTCCGTAGCTGAAGGAGGTCGAGTCCGTGGTCACTTCGGACCTGGCGAAGGTCGGTTCCGTAACCCCTTCGGAGCTGGAGGAGGTCCAGGCCATCGTATCAGGACCCATTTTGCCGGAGGTCCTCGTGCTGAGGAACCCCCAGTACGTATAGACGCGGGTGTCTGTAGGCTCTGATGTTTGGGTGGTCCTGTCCCAGCCGTAGTCCGATGTTTGGGTGGACCTGTCCCAGTCGTAGTCCATCGTTCCTCCGGTGCCGAGGATAGTGAATGTTGCCGCTGCTTGCAGGATAGCAAGCAGGACCGTGCTTGTTACGAGGACCCTAAGGAGACGGAACAGAAAGGTGATTAAAAGAAGGTTTCAGAGTTGTGATCACTCCATAGTCACTTTTCTTCCCGGTATCTGTTTTTGAGTGAGACGCTGTACAAGCCTCTGCCGGATGTGGTTCCTGAATAAAATCTATGGTCAAATAGAACCCTCTGTCACCAACGAAAATTAAAATGTATAAGATATATTTTAGTAGAGATAAGTTTTCTGTACTGTTTAGCATACCATTATTTATTTTTTTACATTTTAATTCTATTAAATAAATCATAAATGTCCCATCCTAAAACTCCTGTATCTTTAACTCAACGCTAGACACTTTTTTCACTTTTTTTTTTAGGCTCTGTCATGGACCTTTCCTAATCCCCAACATGAACAACAACAACAAACAAAGTAGTTTGCAGGCTTACTCCCCGAGCAAGAAAAAAAACTGTTTTGCTTAAATAAATAAAACAAGAAATGTATATATTGAAAATAAGCTAATACTATACTTTCTTGTATGACTAATAACCTAACGGTACTTCGTATGTGTGGCAAAATAAAACTTTCAGCTGCGTATGTAAATGATCTGTTAACGACGGTTAAATTGCCAGAGTTTTTTTAATGAGAGTTACTAAATATAGTTATAAAACACACGTCATATGTTTTTTTTTAGTTTGTGTTCAAAATGTTATAATATACTCGTTTATTTTTTATTAAAAGATCTATATTATCCTTGAACGATGGACTAATTGAGGTGTTATATATATATATATATATATAATATATATATATATATATATATATATAATATATAATATAATATATAATATTATATATATATATATATATATATATATATATATATATATATATCTATATATATTATAGTATATATATATAGATATATATATATTATATATATTATATATATATATATATATATTATATATATATTTTAAAAAAAAAGAGAGAGAGAGAGAGAGAGAGAGAGAGAGAGAGAGAGAGAGAGAGAGAGATTTATGTATATTTATTTGTCAAGGTGCTCTCAACAGTAACAATATACGTATTCGCTTTTATCAGCATATCCCATAGTGGGGTAGCGCCGTCAGTGCACCTCATTCGGTGCACTGTAGGCATTACTTAAGTTTCTTTGACGGTTCCTCTGTCCCCCAACTGCAATCCCTTTCATTGCTTTTGCTGTACCTCCTTTCGTATTATCTTTCTTCCATCTTACTTTCCACCTTCTCCTAACAATTGATTCATAGTGCAACTGCTTTGAGGTTTTCCTCCTGTTACACCTTTCAAACCTTTTGATGTCAATTTCCATTTCAGCGCTGAATGACCTCATAGATTCCAGCGCTTGGCCTTTGGCCTAAATTCTGTTCTTAGATCAGGAAACCTAATTTCGAAAAATATTCTTTATAAAAGTCAGGGGTAGCGAGGTTGATTCGTGGAATTGTCCGTTATCGTAATTGAATTGAATTTAGAAGTTAAGCCAAAGCTTAAGGATTGGGACCTATGAGGTCATTCAGCGCTGAAACGGAAATTGACAATAATAAGGTTTGAAAGATGCAACAGGAGGAAAACCTCAAAGCAGTTGCACTATGAATCTGTGTTAGTAAGAGAGGGTGGGAAGTCAGATGGGAGAAAGAGAATATGAAAGGAGGTACAGTAAGAGGAATGAAAGGGGTTGCATGTAGGGGTAGAGGCCACGCTGCTAAGAGCCTTAAGTGATGCCTAAAGTGCACCGCATGAGGTGCACTGACGGTACTACTCCCCTATGGGGTCCATATGCTTAATGAGAAATTCTGGATATACTTGATGTAGAGGTCACAGATGACTGCGCAACTCTTTGTGGTTTATTATTAAAGGCGACGATGAATAACAGAAATATACAGATTTCTTCTTAAAAATTACGAATCACTCTCACTGAAATAACAACCCACAAATTATAACCTACCGAGATTATAAAGACGAACCGAAGGATGTCCACACAATCCGAGCGTGATTGTAACGTCAATTTCTCCTGGAGTTTTGCTGCATTTTACAACTCCATAACGTCGAAGGATACTCAATACATATCATTTGCGCCTATTATTGGCCTATTCGTCACCCCCCCCCCCCCAGTCCCTCCCCCAACCCGCCCCACTCACAACTCCAAGCCTAATAATCTCTTTTTGCGCGCGAGGTCGTTGTGCCTGGTCGCCTTGGGTTTTGTCTTCCAGCGCTCAATCACGGGAAGGCTGGTGAGTCCGGAAACCGAATTTAGGCAAATAAGAGTAGCTATAAAACCGAGGCTAGGAGATCTGTTCTGCTATTAAATAGAACTTCCTCTCTCTCTCTCTCTCTCTCTCTCTCTTGGGGAAACAAGATCTCGCCTCGGGCGCATTGCAGTTCATTTATATATGTCATTCGTATCATTTTTTTTTTTTACGACGAATAATTTCGCGTTGGCTTGGAAGTGTTGTGTATGTTTGCTGTCCGTGTTTGTTGAGAGAGAGAGAGAGAGAGGAGAACGGCAGTTCTGCATAGTTGGAAAATTCAGCAACCCCGGAAGAGACTATTTTTAAAAATATTCACAGAACGATTAAAATGGTTCTGGGCCTACGGGCGCGGCGAAGACTTCGAAACATTCTTCCAAAAAGCGAAGTCCGACGGTATTGCAAACCTGAGGACGTAACCGTGAAGGACGCGTCAGGGAAAACACCTAGGCAGAGAGCGAATTCCAAAGCTTCGCTATGAGGAATGATTTCGATTTTCACTAACCTCATTTCGACAACGTCCTAAGAAGAGATGTCGCAGCTATTGATACCGGAACACACTGACGAAATTTGCAGATGCTCTGCCTCTTATAATAAGGGATCCCGTCATCACGTTTTCTCAGAACGATGTGGTGCAAATGCTTTGCCCAAATATTGACAAGACAATTAACCTTGCTGAATTCAACGCGAGCGCTTCACACTGAGGAACGAACTCCCTAAACACCTTGTTGAATTGATTGAACGCTTCATAAAAGCGGTTTCCCCGCTGGCTTTGAATGCTTGAGTGGCCTATCAATTCAAATGATACGTCCGTTGGAGATTGTTTGTCCAGGTGTCCTTCGAACTGCATACCACCGGGCTGTATTACTAATAAGGCGCTTGCTTGGGTGACTCAACTCTCAATTCGCAACAGATCCGCTGAAAAGGCCCGACGACACTTGTCCGTGAAAGGAGGTAATCGGGCAAAATGGCATAGCCAATGAGCCTAATCATTCGTGGCTCGTGCGAGTGAGCGAATTCCTGGCGGAGGGGCCTCTGCGATATCCAAATCTAACCGCTTTTCTCCGCGCTAAAGAGTCCCTCATTTTACCAGCTTTTCTGCGGCACGAGTCTCACAAGGACGAGATTGGATGATGTTACGGTGGAGTTGATTTTCCTTTTCATTTTCCTTCCCCCGTTCGTCTTATATCGGTGCATGATTTCGTCTCTGTTCTTATTTGGAAGTGTCGTGCGCAAATGTTTCGTATCTACTCGAACTTTCCACTTTTTGTCCCTTTCAATTTTCGCTTACTCGGGGAGTAGGCCTACAAACTACTTTGTTGTTGCGGGGAAAGGTCTATGGAAGAACCTAAAAAGTTCTGAAAAAGGTGTTTTGCGTTGAGTTAAAGATATGAGGATAGGATATTTATGATTTATTTATTAGAATGAAGATGTTAAAAAAATAAATAATGTACATGTTAAAAGTACAGAGCAATTATTTCTAATAAAATGTAGCATATTCATTTTAATTTTCGTTGGTGAAACAACGCTCTGTTTGATCGACTAAGCTGGAGGTTGGATCACTCCTTGTTGATATATTTTAAACAGATAAGAATGGGGAAATATACTCGTATGGGAATGAGCAACATCGAAGGTTTCTGTTGAATGAATAGCAGATGGGTATGTTCGTCTCTTGTCTTTTTTTTTTCTTTTATTGGCAACTCTCTCTGAACCCCATCTTGTTAAATATATGTCCAGCGAACATTCATACGAACAAAACATTAAAAGTTCAGAAACTTCCAACACTAACTGTATCCCTGCTCGAATAAACGAGATGTCTCGAAAAAGAGAGATGACTAACGGTATCGACAAATCAAAAATTCCAAACGAAGCCGACTAGTTCAAATATCGTTCAAGCGGATCGAGTTTAAACCAGATTCAGCTCACGGACTGCAACTAGCAGCGTCATTCCCTCAATTACCGAGAGTACTCTTTTATTTTCAACGATATTCTCAACTGGTAAACTTCCATACGCCCTCGCGCCAAGGACGTATAGGTCTAACTTTCAGTACGAGTGCTGGAGTCTTGGTTTTCCGCTTTCATGTAAAAGTTGATGGTCGGGAAAGTTAGCGAAAGGATACTAAGAGAACTCGAATTGCGCTGTTCTCTGATTTTATCACTGGAAGCATAAAGAGTCTGTATTTATTTGATGAGGGATTTACAAGCGATAGGAAGTTACTAGTAAGAGTAACGCGTCTCCAAGGCTGCATGCATAATCGGCTCAGTGGAATCTGTAGTACCACCAGGCTTTTGTGACCTTTCCGACTAATGACTGTTAATTGATTTTTCAGGCAGGGAAACGTCAGAACACCTGACTTTTGAACCTACGAGGTCTCTCAAATTCAGTGCTTTTAGTGAACAAGGCGTGGTCCGAACTCCTGCTTGCTTGGGGCGCGTGCTTAAAAACTGCGTCAAATAGCGCGTTGTTTCACCAACGAAAATTAAAATAAATACTAAATTTTATTAGAAATAATTGTTCTGTACTGTTTAACATGCATATTATTATTTTTTTTTTATATTTTCATTCCAATAAATAAATCATTTCCTATTCTAAAATTCCTTTAAAGTGCCTCAGCGGCGTGGTTGGTATGGTATTAGAGTCCCACCTCGCGGGTTCGATTCTCGACCATTCCATTGAGGTGTTAGAGATGTGTATTTCTGGTGATAGAAGTTCACTCTCGACGTGGTCCTTTATCTTTAACACAACGCGAAGCACCTTTTTCAGACAGTTTTAGGCTTTCCCATAGGGCTTTCCTACCCACCAACAAGAACAGCAGCAGCAAGAACAACACAAACAACAACAGCAGCTAAGTAGTTTGTAGGCTTACTCCCTGAGTAAGCGAAAATGGCCAAAATCCAGTAAGACCGTACCTTAACCAAACCTTTTAATAAATTTTCAGACTTCTCTCCTAGAGCTTTTTTTTTTTATATGATTCCGATATTTGTATTACCACTGCAATGAACTCGGTAGACACGTTTACGGATTTTCACTCTCTCTCTCTCCTGATATTCAGTTATTGATGCTATGTGATCATTGTCTTTTACCTCTATAACTTAAATGAACATTTTTTTTTTTTTTTTGCTGTCTTTGGTGCCAAGTGAGGAAATCTGCTTTGTTTTGCAAATCAACCAGGATACGTAAAGGATTTCGTAAACCAGGCAGGATATGTAACGGACTTCGGTAAACCATTCAGGCTCATTGAGGAAGACCGTTTTATAAGAAAATAGTCCGAATTTTGTATATTTTGTAACGAACTCTTTCGGCACGATGGAATAAGGTGGTTGGAAGAAAACGGGAGACAGGCTACTTCCAGTGCACAGTTCCTATAGATTTTGAGGTATATAAACTACCAGGATTAAAATGCTATAGTTTCCCCACTATGTGTTTGAATTTAATGTTTTAAAATAAGTCTAAGAGGAACCTATTGATCACCTCTTACACGATGTGTGCAAAATTTATCGACGCTCGAAATAGTTGATCGTCTAGGCCTACTCTTAAATTTGCCAGCGAGAGAATTTAGATGTTTTAAAGTCGTATTACCATTCACACTCCTCATCCCAACAGCGTCTGTAGGTCTATTGTTTTAATTATTAAATTTTCAGAGCACTGTATATACAGAATTCCAGTAATAGCATAACAATTGGAAAGGATTACGGTAAAAGTATAACTACAAAGTATTTATTGCCTAATTAACTCCATTATGATGTCTTCATAATAATTTCCAAGTTATTATGCAAATGTGTACACTAACTGGTATTCCCTTGTTACATCTGGATTTTTGTTAACATTATAAATGGGAAAATTTTATTGCCATTGCGCAATCTCAAGTTAATTTAAGGCAGGAAGTGGTCGGTATTAAGTGTCCAGTTTTCTTAGTTAACTTTCACTTGACGTTGACGTCACTATGGCGGAGAACCGTCGGTTTGACGTCATAGTTTTCTGTAGCGATTTGTTGTATAATGTTTATTCATTAAAGGAAGAAAATCACCAGGCTGCTTGATGTGGGATATGAGTTTTTTTTCTCAGATGGGGCCATGGAGGGTTGGGGAGGGGGATGGGGCCGCAGAAAACTAATAGGAGAGGTAAAATGAAATTATCTAAAATGGCCACCCGAAAATGCAACCTCCCCCCCCCACCCCCCCCCACCCCCACTTCAGAATCCCTGGGCCAATTTCTCTCTGAAAAAAGTTTAATAAGCTCTATCAACAGAATGTTCATCGACATTCTTACTCTCTTGCGAGATGTATCATAGGAATTGGAATGGGAATATCAAGTGTAGGCCAAAAGCCAAGCACTAGGACCTATGAGGTCATTCAGCGCTTAATCGTAAATTGACAGTTCAAAAGTTTGAAAGGTGTAACAGGAGGAAAACCTCAAAGTAGTTGCACTAGCAAAGAACTTTTAGAGGATTGTAAGTCAGATGGAAGAAAGGTAATATGAACGAAGGTACAGTAAAAGTAATGAAAGATGCTGCAGCTAGGGACCGAGGGGACGCTGCAAAAACCCTTGAGTAATGCATACAGTGTACCACGTAAGGTGCACTGACAGCACTACCCACCATTTTGAGGAAGCAACTAGACTACCAACATGGGGAGTCAGTCTTGTTATTTTTTATTTATTTTTGTATTTATTTTTTGCTCGGTCTCTTTATCCACACGTACATGAATTAGCAGTCGTGCCAGACTGAAAGATTGGATACGTGCGCACGTGTACTATGTATGTATTCTTAAGTATTAAGGTTTGTGTATAAAACTGTGTGTATGTGCGTATATACTTTATGTATATACATGTATATAATACTGTATCTATTATCTATATGTATGTGTGTGTAATATGATATATATATATATTATATATATATAATAATATATATGTGTTGTGTGTGTGTGTGTGTGTGTGTGTGTGTGTGTGTGTATATATATATATATATATAATGATATAATAATATCCGTATATATATATTGATATATATATATAATATATGTACATATATAATGTATATATATGAATATATATATATGTATGTATGTATATATACATGATATATATATATACTATATATATATATATATTCATGCTATATAATTATAACTATAAATATATAATTATGTAATTATAATGTATATAACATATATATATATAATAATATATATATATATATTTATATATATATTATAATATATCAATATATAATTATGTATATTATATGATATATATATGTATATAGATATGTATGTATGATGTATCTATTACAGAATCTATATATATATATTATAATATATTATATATATATTATTTATAGTACTATATATATATCATGTATATAATATAACTATAAATTATAATAATATGGTATATATAAATGTTTATATATATTATATATATATATATATATAATATATATATATATTATATATATATTAATATATATATTATATATGTATTATAAATGATAATTATTATATAGTATATATATCTATATATATATATATATATATATATATATATCATATATATATAATATATATAATATATATATCATATATACTATATATTATATTATATATAGATATCTATATATATATAATATATATACATACATACATATTTACACTCACACACATACAACATGCTTATCATTTCCCAACCGCAAACTCCTAGGTAACTGCTAAACGGAGGAAATGCTTTATGAGTCGCCTATCTGTATACTTCGGTTTCCTGTGTGATAGCATAATGTATTCATGACGCAGTTATTTATCACTGATGACTACTGGGTCCTCCGCTCTCTCTCTCTCTCTCTCTCTCTCTCTCTCTCTCTCTCTCTCTCTCTCTATTGTTGTTTTCGTGGGTTATTCCACACACGTCACTTGACACGTTATTCACGTGTTTTCGCTTTCTCGGGGAGTAAGATTTCCTATCCCCCTTCAACAAGAACAACAACACCAAGGACAACAACAACAAAATAGTTTGTAGGCTTACAAGTAAAGCTTACGGTAATTTTGAAGGCTAAAAAGGCTTATTGTAGTTTTTAGAACTTTTGTTTATATATTTATTTATGTATTTATTTATTACTTGAGTAATTATTTATTTATTTATTTAGTTAGTTACTTCTTTAATTATTTTGTTTATTTATGTATTAGTTAATTTATTAATCTGAGTTATTTATTTATTTAGTGTATTATTTAATTAATTTGTTTGTTTAATGTATTAATTAGTTAATTATTTTAATGTATTAAATTATTAATTTTTTATTATTATTTTATTTGTTCATTATTTTATGCAGTAATTTATTTATTTATGTATTAATTAACTAATTAATGAATTAATTAATTATTATATTTATATGTATTTATCAATTAATTGATTTACATATTAATTTTGGCTTGTTTCGGTTCATTAAGCCACCGACGTTTTGTTCATTCAAGTGCCGTGAATATTAATTGCAATAATTTTTTAAACTAATATAATATTTCACTTTTTTTTTAGTTATTTTCCCCTTTTTTTCTATTGCACTCTTTACAGCTTATATCAGTTATGGTTTTATTGATTCACTTAAAATCAGCCTGTGGTGTTTCCGTATGGTAACACTGCGTCCCGGGCTTTAGATAGTTACATTCAACTTACATTCAACATTCAACAATAACAATAATATCCTATTTCGAATAATAACGGTGTACTTCACATACAGTAAATTATTAAAACACTTTTCAGTTGCAAATGTACACCCAGATATCCTTTTATTTACCTAAAACTACACATACCCTAGCTATTTAAAGCCCGGAACGCAGTGTTACCATACAAAAACACCACAGGCGGATGGACAGATGAAAAAAAAACAGAGTACAGTTATGTATTACTACACGCAAATCATATAAACACACTCCACACGAAGAGCAAGTCGGTTTACTTCATGAACGCATTCGTATTACGTTCTATTCGGCATTTTTGCTGCCTATTCCAAACAGTACTTTAATTCATATCTTCCCCTGCGACGGCAGTCCCCAATTATGGGTCTCCCCCCTCCCTACGCGCCCCCCACCATCCTTGTTCCTAGCCCCCACCGGCAGAAATGGCGGTTAACCTGAAAATATGTATTCTTTCTAAATCTTGCAACTCGACGTAGCGGAAATATTACAGCAAAAAAAAAAACAATTTAATCCAAGGCTGCAAAATGCAAATGAAAGAGGAAATAATTGTGGATCTGAACCCAATATGTATATATATATATATATATATATATAGATATATATTATATATATATATATATATAATATTATATATAATTGTATATATGTGATATATATATATATATATATAGTATATATAATATATATATTTATAACTATATATACATACATATATATATATATTATATATATATAATTATATATATATATATATATATATATATATATATATATATATATATATATATAAATATATATATATATATATATATATATAATATATATATATATATATATATATAGATATATATATATATATACATATATATATATATATATATATATATATATATGTATATATATAATATACATATATATATATATATATATATATATCTATATATATATATGTCATATATTATATAAAGTGTGAGCGTGTGTATAAGAGAGAGAGAGAGAGAGAGAGAATTAATGACGCGGTACTTCGGTGCACCCACAAGTCGAGGTCCAACGTACATAGGTGCGATAATCATTAGGCTGAATGGGACACAATTGCCGTTGCTCGCAGACACAACTTCAGCAGGAAATGAGTTAACTGGCTCGAACAGGATTCTCTGTCGACATCGAAAGCTCATCAGCTGCGCAGTGGACGAGAGAAGCTTCGGTACTTTTTTAAAAAAAAAATTCATCTACTGTCTTGTCGGTGTTTGAAATAAGATCGTAAAAAAAAAAATCGTCAACATCTTTCTGAAAACTGACGTTGCTTCCATGATTTGTCACATTTATTTCGTATGCTCTGCATTTATTCTTTCTTGGTATACAAACCTATGTATGAAACGCATAAGGGGTTATAGGAAATTAAATTTTTTACTGTGTTCTCGGGGCAGAAAAACACATGAATGAAAAATAAGAACTAAAAAAAGAAAAAGAAAGAAAGATGGGATATAACTCCGGCCTCCAAACTGAACGTAAAACTGTCTTTGTGTGTTTGTTCGTCGTTGGATGTATTTTATCAATAATAAAAACTGTAGTTTTCTTAATTAACGTAGTATTTTGTGTAAAATTTAAAAGCCCCATATAAATACTACTGTATTACCACGATAATGACTTGTCTCGAGAAGATAGCTTACAGTTGTTTATTTTTTTCTTTTTTTTACAATTTTGTTATCATATTATTCAGCATGGACGAACCATGTTAGCAGTATAAGCCAGGAAGATTTCACCTATTTAAAGATATTAAAGTCTTACTGTTGTGTTTTTCTATGTAGCTTTGATTTAATGAATGTGTTACTTATGACTGTGATAGATATTGCAAGCGACTTCTAATTGCCACTTGCTGTATGTCGTAATTGTATATGTACTTTGAAATATAATTCCTCTGAGACTAGTGATTAGTTTTGTTGATGTAATTAAAAACAGAAAGAAACGTAATGCTATCCGTGACTTTTTGATATTATTATTCCTTAATTACAGATAAAATATATAGTAGACCTTCGGCCTACGTCTTAGTTACGTATATTAGGTTCTAGTTACGTACGTTAGCCCTTATAAACCTGGCGCATTTGATTATTCCGGACCAGAGAAAGTTATAATAGTTGCTGGCATGGCTCCTCTTTTGTGAAACTAGGCAATGCTCCGCTATTTTTAAAAATCACATCGTCATACTAATTGTTCTTTTCATTCCAAAGGAAATAAAGTCAAAGGAAATGCATATATTTTGGGTTCAAGGAAATGAAGGGTTATATTTAGTGATGGTAATTGGCACAGTGCAAGAAAGAAAAAATGATAATGAATTCGTTTTCTTTTACTTCTTCTTCTTCTTTTGTCTTCTTGGTTGTTTTAATCGCTCTGTGGCCTGAAGGTATCACACACACGATTCCGCAAATGACCACACTGACCAGCCTTGTTGCTCGTGGATATTTCCTTTTTTTTTTTTTTTCCTTTTTATGCAAATGATGACGAGAAAGTGAATTCCACCCCTTTCGTTATGCTGTCATTGTAAATAAAATAATAAGATGAACGAAAGTGATCCAACGACATTTCTCTGAGGACAGGGGAAAGTAAACGTTAAAAAAAAAAATTGTTGTTGCGTAGACCTGGCGGAAGGATTGAAGCTTATAAAAGGGCACAGGAAAAGAGGCGGAGATAATCCCGGAAGCGGAGATTTATGACAGAAAAGAGGAAATCAAACAGCTTCGTAGAATAGGGAGAGCAAAAGTCTCTCAGAATAGTTACATTACATTAGGAAACCTTTAGGGAGAAAGATTTAAATGTTTTCGAAGTTAGAATTGATAAAGCGAAGTTGGAGTTGAAGTTCTACAACGGCTGTTTGAAGAATGAGAATGAATGAACTTTTTCCTGTGAATGTTTCCAACCGAGGGACTTTGAATTATCGAAATAAAGGGGGTAAAACCGCCACACCAGATACCGGCAAATGGGTATAGGCCTACGGTGCACTAAGGTAGCCTTCCCCCACTGAACTTTGCAAGTTGCTAAGCTTCAGCATCCAGATTTTGTTGGGGTGCAACGTTTCCTCATAGCTGAGACCCCACAAGATTTTATAACTGTCAAAGTCGAACGGTTTTCTCGGCATTGTCTTTGATGTCAGCCGTCGCAAGCCTAAGAGATTCCATGACGCTGCCTTGAAGCATC
The DNA here is from genome assembly GCF_015104395.2 of Macrobrachium nipponense. Classification (NCBI taxonomy): domain Eukaryota; kingdom Metazoa; phylum Arthropoda; class Malacostraca; order Decapoda; family Palaemonidae; genus Macrobrachium; species Macrobrachium nipponense. The sequence goes on along the minus strand of NC_087204.1, from coordinate 21,920,831 downwards.
ATGCACGTTTGCCTAGTTTTCCTGACTGGTGGAAACTTCATTTACAGTTTAGTGGGATTTTAGCTTAATCTGTCTGTCTGATCGTTTTTATTATTGCTTTAATAATAATGGTGATCATCTGATCAATTTCGTTTATGCTGTAATAAAAAGGCGGATCATCAAGGGATATTGTCTAGTACTGTTTCGAAATTCTGCAAAGAATGTTCACTTTTGGAAAACTTTAGCATACTCTCTTCCAGCTTTCTCTCAAGGATTTCATATGTAGACCAATGTTAAGATGTTTAGTTCAGTGATGATTTCCAACACACTTTTATGTATACTACCTTCAATAATGAATTATATTTACCATTTCCTTCTATTATACCATGGGATGTATTAGTGTGGTGCACGCTAGGAAATACTAAAGGTTCCTTGAGGCATTCTTTGTTGCTTTTGCCTTTTTATGTGTTCCTTTTGGTCTCCTTCCACTCAACAACTGTTCTACTTCCTTGAATTTGTTTTGCTTTGATTTTTACTCCTCATTTATGAAGCAATTACTGTACTGTATTCATGCCCAGCCCATCAATAATCAGAGTTGCTTCTGGGTTATAGCAACAATTCTTTTCAAAATTCATCTCTGCCACTAGACTGCATACTTGCATTCAAGTTACTGAACTGGGAAATTCAAGTAATTGTGATTGACTGCTTCCCCCTTTCATATTAAAAAAGAAAGAAAAAAACTGCTGCATAGTAGCATATACATAGACTGTGTAAAAACCTAAAACAAAATGCCAGGATAACAGTATAAACTACATACTCTATTTCCATGGCCCTTGAAGGGAATTTTTTTTTTAATATTGATGCTTTTACAGGTCATTGTTCACCTGTTTTATTTAACAAATGACTTAATGTCACGTTATGCAATTTTCTTCTCATAAAACTATATTATACCCGCACATTGAAGAACATTAACTTTATGG
>NC_087204.1:21901470-21919372 GCF_015104395.2 Macrobrachium nipponense | reverse complement strand
GTCTGATCGTGAACCACCAGAAATCGCAATTGATCCCGTCCCAAGTCAGGACTTATTTGGAGTACGGATGGATTCAGTAGTTTTTTGGGCTGTTCCGTCCAATCAGCGGGTCAGTGCGGGCCTCAAGAAAATACGAGACTTCATGAGGAAGTCACAATGCTCAGCCAACGACTGGATGGGCCTGTTAGGGACACTGGCTTTGTTGGAGCAGTTCATCTTTCGGGGGATGAATTGGTACATATGAGACCTTTCCAATTCTATTTGAGAGAGCACTGGGAACGAAAGAAGGTGCCAGATTCTTTCGTTTTTCCCATTCTGGAAGGAATAAAGTTGGAACTGGATTGGTGGAACTGGGAGGAAAGACTGTTGCAAGGGAACCTCGAACTGTTTGCCGACGCATCAGATCGGGGATGGGGAGCAACACTACAGGACAGGGAGGTTTCGGGCCTGTGGTCTCCAGAAGAGAAGGAATTGCATATCAGTGTAAAGGAACTGAAAGCAATTCATCTAGGTTTGATGAAGTTCAGTCAGTCATCCGGAACAAAGTGGTCCTAGTGAACTTCGGACAACACCACGGCCCTGTCATATATAAAAAAAGCAGTGGGGGACTCACTTCTTTTCGTTATGCGAAGCGACGAAAGAACTACTGCTCTAGGTGGAAGTGATCAACGTACTCTCCTCACGAAGTTCATCCAGGGAAAGCTAAACGTGAGAGCAGACCAACTCAGCAGGAGGAATCAAGTTTTAGCGACCGATTGGATGTTACACGACCATGCATGCCGTCTACTGTGGTCTCTTTGGGGCCAACCGTTGGTGGATTTATTAGATTTATTCGCCACCAACAAGAACTTCCGACTTCCTCCGGTATCAGGAACAGCCAAGCTCTTTCAGTGGATGCGATGATGTTCAATTGGTCGGACCTGGACGTATATGCTTTCCCACCGTTCAAGTTAATAAGAGCAGTCCTAAACAAGTTCGTGAACCATCGGAACACAAGAATGACACTAGTGGCTCCATTCTGGCCAGCGAGGGAATGGTTCCCGGAACTCCTACATCTCCTAATAGATTACCCGAGAAGACTACCCGAACGAGTAGATCCACTCAGACAACCGCACTACAGGAGATTCAACGAAAACCTATCCGCTCTACGGCTGTCTGCATTCAAGACTATCCAGCCTCTCCCCTCAAATTTCGAGGGGAGTTGCAAAGTCTATTGCAGCAGCAAGGAGATCTTCGTCATCCAAAATTTATCAGTCCAAGTGGTCTAATTTTAGAGACTGGTGCAAACGATCTGGAGTCTCTTCTTCTGAAACCACTCTGAGTCAGATCACGGATTTCCTCCTTCATCTGCATCAAGTGCGCCGTCTTTCTCTTTCAACAATTAAGGGATAGCGTTCTATGCTTGCCTCATTGTTTTGCCATAGGGGCATTGAGGTTTCAAGCAACCAGGATTTGACGGATTTGCTTTAATCTTTTAATACATCCAAGGCTTAGTCTCCAAAACTAATCTCATGGAATTTGGATGTGGTCTTAAAATGACTGATGTCTTCCAAGTTTGAACCTCTGGGGTCTAGTTCGCTTCGGGACCTTACGAGGAAGACCTATTTTTTTGACGAGGAAGACTATTTTTCTGGTTGCGCTCGCTACAGCTAAAAGAGTCAGCGAACTGCAAGCACTAGACAAAAGAATCGGCTTTGCGGAAGGAAAAGCAGTATGTTCCTTCATTTTAAACTTTGTAGCTAAGAATGAGGATCCTTCTTAGCCATGGCCGCGCTCATTTGATATTCGAAGCCTTACGGATTTAGTGGGAGAGGAACAGGAGGAACTCCTCTGCCCAGTAATCTCTGGTGCTCGGTCAAGGATCCGTCAAGGCCCCTTTCCAAGAATGCTATGTCGTTCTTTTTAAGGGACTTACTTACAGAGGCGCACACGCATCTGCAAGAGAGAGAAACAACCGTGGCGAGAGTAAAGGCGCATGAAGTGAGAGTAGTGGCGACTTCTCTAGCATATAAAAAGAACCTGTCTCTAGAAGCGATACTCCAGGCTACATACTGGAGGTGTAAGTCAGTGTTTGAGTCATTTTACCTCAGTGACGTGCAAACAACTTTTGAAAATTGCAGTACCTTAGGTCCCTTTGTAGTGACTGGCACAGTGTTGGGGGAGGGAACGTAGGAAGTCATTCCTTCCTTACTTTTATTATTGTGGTGGTTTGGTTTTTACGGTAGCCTGAGAGAACGGAGGCTATTAGAGTTCTCCTCAGTCAAATAGGGTAAAGATGAAGTGTGTTTTAAGGTTAGTTTTTAATCGTCTGGGGTTAGGTGATCCTTTCTTATTTCTTCGTTGTGGTACTGCGCCCAGAGAAGGGGCATTATGGATGTCGTGTCGCATACAGGTCACGCCCTAGTCGACATGCACTCCTGTAAGCAACCAGCAACCAGGTCCATACACCCCGCTGTTGCTCTAAGGTTAGCGGATTACAGAGGCAGTAATCGCTAAATCAGCTACCTTAGCAGGTAAGGAACTATTTCATTCTTCTTATTCAATTCTGTTAAGCAGTAGTTAGCTGTCACTGACCCACCTCCTAAAGGTGCCAATCAGCCAATCAGCTATATGTAACTACTAGGTAAGTTGTATACGTAAAAATTACATTTTTATGATAAAATAATGTTTTACATATACTTACCTGGTAGTTACATAACAAAAGCCCACCCACCTCCCCTCTGTGGACTGGTAGTCATAAAGTATCTGAGCTTAGCTAGAATAGTTCCTAGTGTTTCGGTAGGGAGCGGGGAGGGGGAAGGGATCACCTGACCTATCAACTAGTGCTACCACGAGTTTTGAAATTCTGCCGTGACGTCAGAGACTATAGCTATATGTAACTACCAGGTAAGTATACGTAAAACATTATTTTATCATAAAAATGTCATTTTTATTTCTCTTACAATATAGATGTTTCTCAGGAAATCAAGCATGAAGCACAGTTCATTTCATTTGATTATTTTTTAAATTTCAAAGAATATTTCATATATGAAAAAATACTATTACTGCCAAAATCAGCTTTGTACTTTTCAGTTTTATGGTTATTACAAAATAAGCAAAAAAAAAAAATATATATATATTTTTTTTTTGCCGTTTTCTCAAAATATTTCAAAAAAGTAAAAGAACATGAAGACTGAACAAAAGCCAATGAAATTTTTACAGGATGTAGCGTAACTGTATATCTTTGGTTTCACATAAGGAAAATAATTTTGGAATGCAATTTTTGTATGCATACTATTGATGATAGATGACCAGTTTTTTTTTCAATTGTAAAATTATAAAATCAGGTCAAATTTTGTGATTTCTTTTTGCATGTATTTTCAATATTAGTTGTTTAATAAGTGGTAAAAATTTGAAGCACATCCCTTCAATCAAAAGGTAGCAAAAAACTGCAGCTATGTAGAGCCAAAGGGGTCTGCAAAGCACCCTTAGTGCTGCCTATAGTATACTATACAAAGCACACTATAAGTAGGTAACCTCATCAGTATCCATTTTGAACAGTGCCAAGTGCAGTTTGGTATTTCACCATGTGGATGTGTCATTTATTAGGTATACTAGTCTCTCAGCTGGCAGATGACAGGAAGAACATATTTTTAAATGGTTTTGATTTGTATTACATATTGAAATAAATTTTGAAGCGTCATTCATATGTAATTTTCAAGACTTATTTTGACAACTATCTGCTTGGAATTGATTTTTTGGGGTTGAAATAAAATGTAGATGGGATACATACATATCCAATTAAAGGTATTCGAAGCAAGCCATTTGTTAAATTTTCTGTAACCATGTAACTTCTAATATGGGAAGTGATCATTTGATCATTCAGTACATAAAAGAATATGCAACACATACAGTAACACGGTGTGAAAACAGAAACCAGGCCAATTGGTTAGTAGACTATGTATTTTAAGTTTTCATTCCAATGATGTAACTTTTTTCTGTCGCAATAAAGTTCCATGGTAAACTTATTGTTTTGACAGATTGTAAAAATATTAATGATCAGTAAAGGCTCAAGATTTATTAAGAGAAAATGTACATTAATGGATTTTATAATTGCTTTACTAGATAATAACTCGTGTTATGTATTTTCTTTTGTCGTAGAACTAGAGGTGCTGAGACATAAATTGCCTGAACTGGAACAGCAAATGAATTCTCTGCTAGCAGCAATTGAAGTGAACGAAGCCATGGGACATGTTACAACTGAGGTAGGGCGTCAGCTGCAGGAGAGGCAGGAACATCTGGAGAATCTCAATAGATCATCAAATTTGTTGCAGGATGAATACTCATCTCTGGCTATGGTATGGCATTTGAATACATTACGTATACGTATATATGTTTTTAAAGTAATTGTAGTACTTTTTGTAGAATTACTATCATTGTTTTCTTGTATTGAACAGCTGGTTTTTTTCACTTTAACTCCCTTTGCCCTCTTTTTGAAGGTGAATCACAAAATACTTTGTTTTGTAATTTACCTTCAAAAACTTCAATAATTGCCATGTTACACACTACTGTAGTCAATTAGGCTTTGGTACTGTATGTATCTTTATCGTATTATCAATATTTTTACCCACTTTTCCTTTATGAAAACAAATGTAGTTACAATTATTTACAAAAATCCCAATTTACAATTAATATTCCAAGTTAGTATAGTTGGCACTGTAATAAAAGTGGGAGTGATAGAAAAGTTGTTAGGAGGCAAGAGAAATAACCTTTTCTTTGTAAAATGATATCTCTGGAGATGTCTTTCACATTTCTATTATTATTATTTAGTAGTTTAATACACTACTGATTAATATCACTAGACTGAAAACACTTGCCCTACAGGTTTTTTTTTGTAAATGAAATGGGAAATGGAGCACTTCCTTTTGCTGTCTTTTTATCTTGCTGGGTAACTTTGTAATTTTACCTTGTTTCAGTTTTTACCTCTCTTGAAAACATTCTTCAGGCAAGCCCAGCAAGTCTAGAATAATAACTTGGGATCGTTGTTAACTTTTCTAGGAGAATAACCAATTTCCAAGTAACTTAAACTGATAAAGAAGACTATTACTATTAGGTATTTTGATTATTACGTACTTTTAAATTGAACAGAAATGACTGTCACCAAACATTTGCCACACTTGGAAGGCCATAGCTATAATAAAGAATAGGGGAGTATCTTTTATATTTCTTCTATGGTAATGTTAAAGCATTTGCTTCCAGATTGGTATGGTGAACTAGGATTGTTTTTAGTGCTCTTGTTTGCATTCTATTGTAACATTAGCTTTATCACTTTGTCATCATTATTGTTAATCTTGAATACCGTATAAAAACAATGTGACAAAGTAGAGGAATAACTTCAAACAAGATATAAATTGACATTTTCAAAACATGCTTTTAATGTATATTTAATTTAGTAAAGTAGGCACTGGTTTGCAGATACAATACAATGTAAAGTAATTGAGCATTCTCAACTATTAAGCCACAAATATCATTTAATATTGAATTCACCATACCTTGTGAGTAACTTACCCCCAAGATGAATTGTAATTGATAAGTGCCTCTGCACTGCCAGGATTTAGAGAAAAACAATAGTAGTCAGTGATTTTGACCACCTAGTTGCTAAGAGAGATTGATTAGAGTAAATTTTTTTTTATTGTGAATAAATTATTGGACTATAAAATTTTGTGTTTTTTGGGTTTGCAAATACGTATTTTGATTTTGTTTCACATTAATGAATTAGGAGAATCAAATTCTGAAGACTGAGTTATCAGCTTGCAAGAGATCCAGCGCAGAGTATGTCAGTGAAAGTTCAGAGTCTTCAAGAAAAGCCAGAGAAGAAGCAAGGAAGGAGAGGCTGAATGCTGCTCGCTTAGAGGAAGAGTGTGGCAGATTACAGGTGGGTGAAGCTTAGGATCAAGATTTGAATACATACTTGGATTTGAAACCCAAATACTAACCATGGATGGAAGGACTCTTTTGTTGCCCAATAATTGCATATGAAATTCAGGTTCAGCTCATATGATAACGAAGTTGATGTGAAAACATTCCTATCACTTAAATTGGTTGTAAATGACTATATGGCAACATTTATGGCAACACTCACACCTCAGATCCGGATACAGGGAGATTAGTGTGACATGAGATTTCAAGGGGGAATCTCCCAATACGTACATCTGGTATATATTTGCCCATAAGTATACTCAGGGATTGCTGTTGGTTCTAGTTCTTATCTTTTATGATGATAGTGTGTCAGCTGTAATTGTAATTTTGCAAAGGAAAGTACGAAAATATATTAGAAGAACATTTATAACTACATCTCCCCATCCCAGTACATCTCATAAATATTTTACCATAGTATATATAATCACAGATTGTTACAAAATTTAGTTCTTATTCACTTGCAACTTCCTGTGGAAGGTACAGAATATGTTTTAGAATTTGTTTTCTTATAGTACTATGTGCATTTTCACAACTCCCTCTTTCCATTGATGTTTTTATTTTTTCTAACTGGCAAACCTTAAAGTTTACCTGGTCTAAAGGTGTTCTTGATGTATATTTTTGCCCGGCCTGTAGGGTTTAAATAACTGTATCCAAACTCTAAGAAATACATCTTCAGAGTCAAATAGCTGCACAGGACCCATATCCAGATTTAAATGATCACTCAGGAGGAACCAGTTCAGATTTGAATACTTTGACAAAAGTGATTCCTTTAGACTTGACTGTTGTACTACACATGATTGGCTTAGTGACTGAGAGGTCACTGCATTCAGTTGTCATTTATTTATTTATTTATTTTTCATTTAGATATCTTGAAGTAACCTTTCCCATAGAATTTATATTCATACACGAGTTTTAAACCTGAAATCTGGTCCAAATTCAACAATCATTTTATCTAGAGGACTGGATTCTCTAGCCTTCTGATACATTAAGTCCCTGCAATATAGCCTATGTTCATACATCCAAGGTATTCCATAGGCAAGTTATTCCATACCATTTCTTGCCTGAACGAAATTATACTTTAAGCTGTGAGTTAATTTATGTGCAAAGTGCATCACATCTAAAAAGGTGGCCTGGTTAAAAAACTATTATAAAGATGTAGCTAATTAAGAAATAAGTCTGATAAGAGCAGCAATGAATCAGAAAACACTCTTCCTGCGCTGAATTTATATTGAAATGAGACAGAGACTACGAGTAATTATTTAATGTCAAACTTTGATTATCCGGCCTTAGTTAAGAATATCTATTGTAAGTTAGTAAAATGTGCATTACTATAATAGTGGTACATAGGCATTATATTTTGCATTTATGTTAACAGGCACAGCTGAAATGCACAAATGCAATCCTGGAGCAAGAGAGGAGAGAGAGAGCAATGAGGGACATGGTTCAGCAACTGAAGGTCAGTTTTATGCCAGTTGATTTACTGCCAAGTAGTTTAATGCTTCTAAAAACAATTTGTTGAAGTTAACATTAAATAATTAAATGTTAACCAAGTCATTTGTAGAATCATAGGGTTTGCGAAAGGATTTGTTCTTGAAGAAAACAAAATTAAACAAGATAAAATTGAAAGTTATACATCTAGGTTGGGAGAGACCAAAATAAACAAAGTTAGACATCTAGGTGGCGAGAGACCAAATGAAACATAGTCGGCAAAAAGTAATGCAGCTGGGGCTGAAAGGTCACTGCAAAGAATCTTTAGTACTCTCTATAGTGTGTTGCTTTAGGCAAACTGTAAATAGCATCCCCTTATGCAGAGCTATTTGCATTAGTAATAAAGTAGGTACTGTTGTTTGTCAGCCTTTTGTGGTCTGGGAAATTAGTCTGATCCAGATTTGTATTTTGGTGTAATGTACTTATAATTTGCAGCATAATATGATGAAGTAAGGAATGCAAGTGCTAGTAACTACATGTCTTAGATATTTGCTTTGCATAATTTATAACGTCCCAAAATAACAGTACTGTAATTATTTTCAGAGAACATTTTCATCCCTATATACTATCCTAAACTTGTAGTCAGTGTATGGAATTGGTGCAATTGTTTGGTCACCTAATTAATCATGGTTAGGCATTTTTAATATGATTTTTGAATGATTTTTAAATGAATTACAATTTTGCTTTTGTCTTTTTTTGAAGTTGTCTTCAGTATCAGGCAATATATCTATTTACAGTAATACACCTATTTTCAGCTTGAAACATATTCAGATATCAATTATCACATTTATATTTGCAGCATGAAGACTTTGAAGCAATCCTTGACTCAACAGTTTCATCAAATGTGGATACCCTTTGAAAAAATAAACACCATGGAACTTAATTTAGTGGTATCTACATCTTGCTACATGGAATGTTTTGAAGTATGGTTCTGGATATAATATAGGTCTTATGCCCAACATTTTTCTTTTTATACTCTGTTCATGAAAGTCATACTTTACCATCTACTTGTCATTGTTCAGTAGGTGCAGATAACACTTGCATTTTAAAATTGATAAATAATAGTCTGTGTTTGACATTAAATTCTTATTAAATATGATAATGTTTGTAACATTGCTCTCATTCTCTCTTATCTCATTCTTTCCCTGTGCCATTAGAAATATGATTAAAAGTTAGTGCAATAAAAATATCCTGTGTGAATAACTTGCAGATATATTCCGTCCATATATTTTTGTAATGCATGGTGATCAAAATGATGTTTTACTTTTTGTGATAAGGGTTTATGTAGGCATAATTTTGTCTGCAGAGTTACAGTCAAGAAAAATGTACTTTCTTACTTTATAGATATTTGTACTGTGAAATTAATGACATTTGTTGTGTATCTTGCTGGAAGACAACTAATCTTATGCAAAATATTAGTAATGAAGAGATCTCATAAGTGCATTACAAGAATAATGCCTTTATGCCATACTTGCTGTGTAATTAGGTGTGCCATACTTTTTTATTGAAATAATGACAGGAAAAATGCAATATCATCATCATTTGTTTGTGTTTGAAACTTGCTGGGAGAAAAGTAGATATTTTTTTAATAGAATATAAGTAAGATTTTTTTATCTGAAATGGCACATTCCATTTCTATTTAGTTTAAAGGAGCTTACTTATTTAGCAGTAAAGTTCCATACACATAAGGTACGTAGTTTGCAATGAACGTATTCTGTACCATTGTCAGGCAAGACTTTTATTCATACTAGTGAATTACAAAATAACTGTAGATTATTTTGCTTGTTGCACCTTATGCACTTTATGGTTTATTCACTTGATGCACCTGAATTTCTTATAAGTACTGTTGTTTAGCTACAAGAAATTAGGCCTGCAATATCAGTTTTTTAATACATTTGGTTTTAATCATTATAACTATTTGCAAATGGATTATGCAGCTTAAGATTATGTAATAAGAAATCAACCCCAAAATTTTTAGGAAGCTTGAGACAAACTTTCTTATTGTTTGATGATTATTTCAGAAAGTAGATTTGTAAGGTTTTTATCAGGGGTCCATGAATTTCATTCATGTTCAGGTATGAAGCATCTTTCCTTTTCCATTGGAGTGCTTTGTATGATAGGTTTTGTCACTTAATTAGCACTTACAGGTGCTTTCAAGATTAATTATCACAGTTATAGTGAAAAGAAAGGAAATACTTTTATTAATAATGGGAAATCATTTTAGCAGCTTTCATGTTGAGTTAAATATAAATGGGAAATTTATATAAAAGGGAAACTTTTAAAGATTTTTTCTGTATGAAAAAGGCCACTTTAAAATGGGTGATATTGCATCTAGTCATTTCAGAAAAAAAGAACTTGCAATACACTGAGAAAAAAAGTGCAATGTTGTACTTTTTATGTGACAACACCTTGAAAGTGGTTGTTATTTTTCTAGTCAAAGGAATATTATGTCAGTATTTGGACAAAGACTAGCATTTAAATCACTAGGTAATAGGTCTTATATGGTCAATACTACAGTATTTTCTTAATGATAATTTTTTTATGTAAGACATTTTTTCACATTTAGTATAGTGTAGTGTTTGTTGGCAGTCAGAAATAATGTAAGAATCATAGCTTATACTTTGTACTTTTACCAAAGATGATTTTTGAAGACAGAACTGTGGTATTACCACTCCGTCCGTAATCTGTCCAGATGTAAAATTGTTTATTTTTCAATAAACATTTATATCAAATTTTTTTATTTTTAATATTGACCTGTGATCTGAAACGGGTAAAATCTTTGCCCATGACATTTTGTCTCTGTATACTGTTTGAAACCCATGCAGTAACATGGAGTAACTGGTTTATATTACATGAGGTCGTGGGGCTAACATTATTAGACAGGCTCAAGACAGCACTTTTACAATGGAGAAAAAATGAAGAAAGCTAGGTGACTGTCAGGTATAAGATTTCCTATGAAGACAAGATCTCTTCCGACAGATGATGCGTTATAAGAATGCACCATGTTGAAACTTTCTGAAATATTTCATTCTATTATCCTTAATAGATCATGAATTTGTGCAATACAGTAATGTTAAGTACTGTACTTGAGACCAACATTTTGAATGAAGAATTTGTTAGAACCTTTAATAGTGATGCAGTTTATGACATTTAATATGATATTGTTAAACTACAATAAAGTTTTGTACATACTTACCTGGCAGATATATACTTAGCTATAGTCTCCGACGTTCCCGACAGAATTTCAAATCTCGCGGCACACGCGACAGGTAGGTCAGGTGGTCTACCTTACCCGCCGCTGGGTGGCGGGTGTATGAACCAATCCCCCTTGCTTGTCAGATTTTCTCTTCTTCCTGTCTCCTGAGGGGAGGCTGGGTGGGCCATTAATCGTATATATCTGCCAGGTAAGTATGTACAAAACTTTATTGTAGTTTAACAATATCATTTTTGTACATGAACTTTCCTGTCAGATATATACTTAGCTGATTGGCACCCTTGGTGGAGGGTAAGAGACAGCTAAATAATACAGGTAAGAAGGGAAACAACTAAAGTTGTAGGATATAAAAAACCTTGGTTCTCACCTTATCAGGCTGAAGACATCATAGATACTGTCTCTGAGTCTGCATTGCCTGGAGAGCTACAGCTAGGACGTGATCTGTTGCTGGAAGACCCTCAGATCTACCACTGGGATATGTGATCCCCTTCTGTGGTAGAATCCAAGTCGGATCTTGTTAAAGGGAACTTGTCCGCTTACATAACAGATCCTTACCACTACCTCTGCAAGGAGCCAAAACCCAACAGACCACCTAACCAAAATACAAAGGGTTAATACTAAGACAAAAGAGGTGCCTCCTGCAACCTCTTTCAGACGACCAAAAACACAAATACAAAATATAGGGTAACATATAAAAAATTTAAAAAGGATAAGTTTCAGCTCCCTGCCCCAGCACCGAATCCGCCGATACGAAAGGACCCAAGGCGAAGCATTTATCATACGTGATTTTTACATCACGTAGGTAGTGGTTTGCGAAAACCGACTGGCATCTCCAAAAGGTCGCCTCCATCAGTTTCCGCACAGACATATTTTTCTTGAATGGAAGCGAAGTTGCAATGGCTCTCACCTTGTGAGCTTTCACTTTCAGAAGTTTAAAATGCTCTTCCTTGCAAGCAACATGTGCCTCTGTAATAAGACTTCTCAGGAAGAATGAAAGAGCATTCTTCGACATGGGCCGAGAGGGGTCCTTCACGGAGCACCAAAGTACATCTTGATTAGCCTTAAGTTGCTCCTTCCTCTTAAGGTAATACTTCACAATTCTCATAGGGCAAAGAGTTCTTTCAGGCTCTTCCCCTACCAGAAAAGATAAACCACGAACTTCAAAGCTCCTGGGCCAAGGATGTGATGGGTTTTCATTTTTAGCAAGAAATCCTGGAAGAAACAAACAAACCATAGATTCTTCCTTAAACCCGACATTGCCCTCAATAGCTTGGAGCTCACTCACCCTCTTAGCTGTTGCTAGGGCCATAAGGAAGAGAGCCTTCTTCGTCAGGTCCTTGAAGGAGGCTGAACTAGGAGGTTCGAATCTAGACGATCCAAAGAATTGTAGAACTACGTCTAGATTCCAGTTCGGTACAATATGAGAACGTTTTTTAAAAGTTTCAAATGATCTAATAAGATCATGCAGGTCCTTATTCTCTGAGATATTTAAGCCTCTATGCTGAAATACCGCCGCCAACATACTGCGGTATCCCTTAATCGTTGACACAATAAGATGACACTCTTCTTTGAAAAAAATTAGGAAATCCACAATCTGGGTCACAGAGGTACTGGAAGAGGAAATGTTCTTCCTCTTGCACCATCGTCTGAAGACATCCCACTTTGACTGGTATACACGCAAGGTGGAAGGCCTCCTCGCTCTTGCGATTGCTTTAGCAGCTGTTGTTGAAAAGCCTTTCGCTCTGACCAGACTTTGGACAGTCTGAAGCCAGTCAGACTGAGAGCGAGGAGATTTTTGTAGTACCTGTGGAAGTGGGGCTGTCCGAGTAGATCGCTCCTTAGCGGGAGCGATCTTGGAAGGTCCACTAACCATTCCAGTACCTCTGTGAACCATTCTTGGGCCGGCCAAAAGGGAGCGATTAGGATTATTCTCGTTGAATCGGACTCTACGAATTTTTTTATAGTTAGCCCCAGAATCTTGAAGGGGGGAAACGCGTAGACGTCGAGTCCACTCCAGTCTAGTAGAAGAGCATCTATTGCTAATGCCTCTGGATCCGAGATCGGAGAGTAGTAAGGATCCAGTCTCTTGTTTTTCGACGTGGCAAAGAGGTCTATGTGTGGCCTGCCCCATAACTTCCACAGGCTCTGGCAGACATCCAAATGAAGGGTCCACTCTGTGGGAAGGACCTGATCTTTCCTGCTGAGGAGATCTGCTCTCACATTCCTTTCTCCCTACACGAACCGGGTGAGAAGCTTGATACCCCTTTCTTCTGTCCACAGGAGAAGGTCTCTTGCTGTCTCGTACAGGGAGAAGGAATGCGTCCCCCCGTTTTCTGATATATGCCAGAGCTGTAGTGTTGTCCGCGTTGATCTGCACTACTGATCTTCTGACTTTGGGCTCGAAAGCTTTCAGAGCCAACCACACAGCCATCAACTCCTTTCTGTTGATGTGCCAGGCTACCTGGTCCCCCACCCAGGTACCTGACACCTCGCTGGTTCCCAGAGTCGCCCCCCAACCCGTGTCCGACGCGTCGGAGAACAACACTAGGTTGGGGCTCTGGGATTGAAGAGACAGTTCCATTTTGCAAATGGGGGTTGGGATTCAGGGGGGGGGGGGGGGGGGGGGGGGGAGGGGGGGGGGGGGGGGGGTGTCCACCATGTGAGATGCTTCTTGACTTCCTGGGATAACGACAGGGAGAACGTCAAATCCTGAGAACGACGACTCCAATTCCGATGAAGAAAGAATTGGAGCGGTCTCAGGTGCAACCTTCCTAGGGAAACGAATTGCTCCAGCGAGGAGAGTGTCCCCAGCAGACTCATCCACTCCCTCACTGTGCATACTTCTGTCCCTAAGAAGGTTGTTACTCTCTCGAATCCTCGGGCTATCCTTTCCTGAGAGGGAAAAGCCCGAAAACTCCGAGAGTTCATCCGTATCCCGAGATACACACACTCTTGTTCGGGAATTAGAGACGACGACTTGAAATTGACGGGAAGTCCCAACGCCTTCGTCAATTCTAGTGTTACTTGCAAGTCCTTCAAACAACGATCTTCTAAATTGGCCCTTATCAGCCAATCGTCGAGGTACATGGATATCCTCACCCCCTTCAAATGAAGCCACTGAGCTACGTTTCTCAAGATCCCTGTGAACACTTGAGGGGCCATCAAGAGGCCAAAACACAGAGCCCTGAACTGAAAAATTTTCCCCCCATCATGAATCTGAGAAACTTCCTCGAGGAAGGATGGATCGGTACGTGGAAGTAAGCGTCCTGCAAATCCAAGGAAACCATTCAGTCCCCTGGACGAAGTGCTGCCAGCACTGATGAAGGTGTTTCCATCGTGAACTTCTTCTTTTCTACGAAGAAGTTCAGGGCGCTTACATCCAACACCAGTCTCCATCCCCCTGAGGACTTCGAAACTAGGAAAAGGCGGTTGTAGAAGCCTGATGAACGATGGTCTGTCACTAGTTCGATAGCCTCCTTCTCCAGCATCTGTTCTACTGCTAGATGGAGAGCTTGATTCATGATGGGGTCTCTGTACCTGGCCGTCAACTCCCTTGGGGTGGACGTCAAGGGAGGTCTTGCGGTGAAAGGGATGAGGTAACCTCTCCTCAAAATTGAAAGGGTCCAAGGATCCGCTCCTTTCTGGGCCCAGACTTCCGCAAATCCTAAGAGTCTGGCGCCCACCATTGCCTGAAGGACTTGCAAGTTATTTGGGGGCTTTGACTGACTTGGCGAAAGTCTTACCTCTTCTTGAAGGTCTACGACCTCTAAACGTAGAGGTTCTGGAGGAAGAAGCCCCTCGAAAGGGTTCTCGAGTACTTGACTTCTCCTTCTTAGCCTTGGTAGGGAAGGAAGGGCGAGGTTTTCTTGCCGACTGGGCCAAAAGGTCCTGGGTGGCTTTAGCCGAAAGCGATCTTGAAATGTCCTGAACTAGATGTTTAGGGAATAACTGAGCGGACAGAGGAGCAAACAGCAAAGAAGACCTCTGAGCGTGGGAGACGGACTTTGTTAAGAAGGAACAATATACGGATCTCTTCTTCACGATCCCGGCCCCATACAGGGAGGCGATTTCACTCGCTCCGTCTCTTACAGACTTGTCCATGCAAGACAAAACGCACATGAGATCCTCCGGAGAAAAAGACTCTGGCACTTCTATCTTCTTGGCCAGGACTCCCAGCGACCAATCAAGGAAGTTAAATACCTCCAGCACTCTGAACATGCCTTTCAGCATGTGGTCTACTTCGTTCATTGCCCAAGTCGTCTTCACAAAGTTAAGGGCAGCTCTCCTTGTGGAATCTACCAGAGCCGAAAAATCAGAATCAGCCGAAGACGGTAGACCCAATCCCAAGGACTCTCCTGTTTCATACAAGAAACCAGCGCGTCCTGATAATTTCGAAGGAGGGAAAGCGATCATCGTTTTCCCCGCTTCTTCTTTGGAAGCCATCCAGGAACCAAAACTCCTCAGTGCCTTCTTCATCGAAAGGGTCGGCTTCATCCTCACACAAGAAGAACCCTTCGCTGTCTTTGCCGTTGAAAAAAGTGAGTGAGGAGAAGGAGGAGTCGTAGGAGTAAGGGAATCCCCAAATACTTGCAAGAGAAGCCCTGTAAGCTTCTTGTAAGAAGACACAGCTGCAGAAGTGTTCGGTTCCTCATCCGAACCGTCTAGGATGTCTTGTCGAGGAGAGCGCAGAAGATCCTTAGGTGACGAAGGGGTCCTAGTAGGAGCTGAGCGAGAGGTTGGAGAGCGCCCTTTCGTAGAAGAGCTCAAATCCACAGGAGAACGACGAGAAGATCTGGATTGTCTGCAATGAGACTCCCTCTTCGAGGTAGACGAAATCTCGGCTGAAGGAGAGGTAGGGCTCCTACCCCGAGAAGGCCTGGATACATCGACAGGGCGCTTACGAGGAGGCGAGCGCCTACCAGAATCTGTGCGCCTATCCTGAGGAGAGCGGCTGCCAAGAGAAGAGCGCCTATCAGGAGCAGAGCGCTTGCGCAGCTCTCGATTCCTGTCCAGTTGAGTACGATCAACAAAAGTTCGACTGGAAGGAGAAAAGCGCCTACTAGGAGAAGGCTGCTTGCGAGACTCTTGACGTCTGACAAGCGGATAACAATCAGGAGAAGGGCGCTTCAAAGCTAACGAGCGCCTATCGGGAGAAGGGCGCTTGCGAGGTTCTTGGTGCCTACCAAGAGACGAACGGTCAGGAGTAGTGCGTCTAGAAGAGGGAGAGCGCCTATACGGAGAAGGGCGCTTGAAAGACTCTTGTTGTCTGCCACGAGGAGAATAATCAGGAGTAGGACGCCTCGAAAGAGACGAGCGCCTACTAGGAGATCGACGTGCAGTAGGCTCTTGGCGCCTACCTTGCGCGGAGCGGCTACCAGCTGGACGCCTATCAGGCGCATGGCTCCTACCAGACTCTTGACGTAGGGAGAGAAGTCACGATTAGGAGAAAAACGTCTACTCAAAGCACGATCCGAAACTCGAGGAGAGCGACATCCGAAAGAAGAACGCCTACTAGTAGAAGGGCGCCTTCTAGGTTCTTGAAGCTGCTGAGGAGAAGTCCCACGTGAGGGAGTCGAAGAAATAGCGTGATGTGCAGGTGAAGAGCGCTTACCGGAAGCGGGAATCCAATCTGGAGAAAAAACTTCTTTCTTCACAGAGCGTCCGACCGAAGTTTGGCGCCTTGAAGCCGAAAGAGAGCCAGGAGAGTGGGGCCGCTCGTGTGAGCTCCTACCTTCATACGAAAACTCCCCATATGAAGGAGACCGCCTAAAAAGAGGAGAACGATCCTCTGAAGAATGGCGCCTAGATCTCTTGATCGGAAGAGAAACGTTCTTCTTCCTACGCGCTCTAAAGGCCAGAGAGTCTGCCAGCGCAGTGATCTGAGCCTGAAGTCCCGCAAGGACTCTAGTAGGAGAATCTTGCTGTTCTTCCTCGGAACCAGGCGCAGACCGAGGGGCGCGAGAAGAAGAACGATCACAGGATCTCTTGGGTTTCTTCGCCTCCAACGACGATTCTTCCGGGAAAACCTCCGGGCTAGAAGCCAAAGGACTGCAGGGAGCCTTCCAAGCCCTCTTCAACGGGCGTGACGCATCCGGGGAGTTCCAACCTCTCTTCGGAGAGGGAGACGACGAAGAGGAGAAGCATTGACGTAGGATCTCCTTCTTGTAGCAATCCGAGGCAGCCTGGGAGCGTACTTCAGGATCTGCCGAGGGGACGCCTGACTGGTGGGGGTTCTCCCTAGCCCTCTTGCGGCTTTCGACTTTCCTACTCCACTAGAACTGGGAGTCTGGAAGAGGTCTAGGCCTAGAGGCACTAAGGAGCCGGTCAGACGCACCCTCCACAATACTGGGGACACTGCACTGATCACTAACACTCTCCTTACCTTCCAACTGACGAATCTTCTGATCCATAGATAGAATCGCGGCTCTTAAAGCCGCCGCCTCCGAAGACGAATATTCGGCTTTGGTGGGGGGAGCAGGGGCTGCAACTTGGGGAGAAGGTTCTACTTCTACATTAGTATTAGGATCCACATCCAACTCACTCATTCTAGACCTACTAGAACTTCTAGAGGAAGCCTTGCGTACTCTATCACGTTCCAATTTCCTTACATAAGAAGAGAGAGCCTTATATTCGTCTTCATTCAAAACCTTACATTCACTACAAGGGTTAGCAAAAGAACATTCATTCCCCCTGCATTTCATGCATACCGTGTGAGGGTCAACCGAAGCTTTCGGCAACCTCACCTTACATCCTTCAATCACACAAACCCTAAACAAAACAGAAGTTTTAGCTACTGAATCCAGGTCAGACATTGTTAAAGAAAAATCAAAATCAAAATCAAAACGGTCCACAATTAGCGTATGCCAAGCCAAACAGAGCGAATACGTCACCAAAAGAAGTCCAAATTAACACCAGGCAAGCGAGAATCGAAAAACTATCAAGAGGAACCGACAACAGTTGTTATCGTTCCCGCGACAGAGAAAATCTGACAAGCAAGGGGGATTGGTTCATACACCCGCCACCCAGCGGCGGGTAAGGTAGACCACCTGACCTACCTGTCGCGTGTGCCGCGAGATTTGAAATTCTGTCGGGAACGTCGACGTCGGAGACTATAGCTAAGTATATATCTGACAGGAAAGTTCATGTACAAAACAATATTTGTAATGAAATTCTTAATAGTACGGTATTCCTATTAGAATGGTTGCTTCCTTAAGTTATAAAAATAGCCATAAAGTTAATGTT
>NC_087204.1:21861319-21900970 GCF_015104395.2 Macrobrachium nipponense | reverse complement strand
AACATTAACTTTATGGCTTATTTTTATAACTTAAGGAAGCAACCATTCTAATAGGAATACCGTACTATTAAGAATTTCATTACAAATATTTATTACAAATGTCATAAAATGCATCACTATTAAATGTTCTAATAAATTCATTAAAGATTTTGGTCTCAAGTACAGTATTTAACATTACTGTATTGCACAAATTCATGATATATTAAGGATAATAGCATGAAATATTTCAGTGTTTCAACATGATGCATTCTTTATAACACATCATCTTTGCACTGTCGGAAGAAATCTTGTCTTCATAGGAAATCTTATACCTGACAGTCACCTAGCTTGCTTCATTTTTGTTTTTTCTCCATTGTAAAAGTGCTGTCTTGAGCCTTTCTAATAATGTTAGCCCCACGACCTCGTGTAATATAAACCAGTTACTGCATGGGTTTCAAACAGTATACAGACAAAATGTCATGGGCAAAGATTTTACCCGTTTTAGATCACAGGTCAATATTAAAAATATAAAAATTTGATATATATGTTTATTGAAAAATAAACACACTTTTACATCTGGACAGAGATCATGGACGGAGTGGTAATACCACAGTTCTGTCTTCAAAAATCATCTTTGGTAAAGTACAAAGTATAAGCTATGATTCTTACATTATTTCTGACTACCAACAACACTACACTATACTAAATGTGAAAAAATAAGTCTTTTACATAAAAAAATTATCATTAAGAAAATACTGTAGTATTGACCATATAAGACCTATTACCTAGTGATTTAAATGCTAGTCTTTGTCCAAATACTGACATAATATTCCTTTGACTAGAAAAAATAACAACCACTTTCAAGGTGTTTGTCACAATAAAAAGTACAACACTGAACTTTTTTCTCAGTGTATTGCAAGTTATTTTTTCTGAGATGACTAGAATTGCAATATCACCCATTTTAAGTGACCTTTTTCATACAGAAAAAATCTTTAAAAGTTTCCCTTTTATATAATTTTCCCATTTTATATTTAACTCAACATGAAAGCTGCTAAAATGATTTCCCATTATTAATAAAGTATTTCTTTCTTTTCACTATGACTGTGATAATTATCTTGAAAGCACCTGTAGGTGCTAATTAAGTGACAAAACCTATCATACAAACACTTCAATGGAAAAGGAATAAGCTCATACCTGAACATAAATGAAATTCATGGGACCCTTGATAAAACCTTACAAATCTACTTTCTGAATAATCATCAAACAATAAGGAAGTTTGTCTCAAGCTTCCTGAAAAATTTGGGGTTGATTTCTTATTACATAATCTTAAGCTGCATAATCCATTTGAAAATAGTTATAATGATTAAAACCAAATGTATTAAAAAATATGTTTAACAAGGTTAAAACTGACCAAGACTCAAACTGATATTGCAGGCCTAATTTCTTGTAGCTAAACAACAGTACTTATAAGAAATTCAGGTGCATCAAGTGAATAAACCGTAAAGTGCATAAGGTGCAACAAGCAAAATAATCTACAGTTATTTTGTAATTCTAGTATGAATAAAAGTCTTGCCTGACAATGGTACAGAATACGTTCATTGCAAACTACGTACCTTATGTGTATGGAACTTTACTGCTAAATAAGTAAGCTCCTTTAAACTAAATAGTATGGATGTGCCATTTCAGATAAAAAAATCTTACTTATATTCTATTAAAAAAATATCTACTTTTCTCCCAGCAAGTTTCAAACTCAAACAAATGATGATGATATTGCATTTTTCCTGTCATTATTTCAATAAAAAAGTATGGCACACCTAATTACACAGCAAGTATGGCATAAAGGCATTATTCTTGTAATGCACTTATGAGATCTCTTCATTACTAATATTTTGCATAAGATTAGTTGTCTTCCAGCAAGATACACAACAAATGTCATTAATTTCACAGTACAAATAGCTATAAAGTAAGAAAGTAAGCATTTTTTCTTGACTGTAACTCTGCAGACAAATAATGCCTATATAAACCCTTATCACAAAAAGTAAAACATCATTTTGATCACCATGCATTACAAAAATATATGGACGGAATATACTGCAAGTTATTCACACAGGATATTTTTATTGCACTAACTTTTAATCATATTTCTAATGGCACAGGGAAAGAAATGAGATAAGAGAGAATGAGAGCAATGTTACAAACATTATCATATTTAATAAGAATTTAATGTCAAACACAGACTATTATTTATCAATTTTAAAATGCAAGTGTTATCTGCACCTACTGAACAATGACAAGTAGATGGTAAAGTATGACTTTCATGAACAGAGTATAAAAAGAAAAATGTTGGGCATAAGACCTATATTATATCCAGAACCATACTTCAAAACATTCCATGTAGCAAGATGTAGATACCACTAAATTAAGTTCCATGGTGTTTATTTTTTCAAAGGGTATCCACATTTGATGATGAAACTGTTGAGTCAAGGATTGCTTCAAGTCTTCATGCTGCAAATATAAATGTGATAATTGATATCTGAATATGTTTTCAAGCTGAAAACAGTAGGTTGTATTACTATAAATAAATATATTGCCTGATACTGAAGACAACTTCAAAAAAAGAGCAAAAGCAAAATTGTAATTCATTTAAAATCATATTAAAAATGCCTAACAATGATTAATTAGGTGATCAAAACAATTGCACCAATTCCATACACTGACTACAAGTTTAGGATAGTATATAGGGATGAAAATGTTCTCTGAAAATAATTACAGTACTGTTATTTTGGGACGTTATAAATTATGCAAAGCAAATATCTAAGCATGTAGTTACTAGCAATTGCTTCCTTACTTCATAATATTATGCTGCAAATTATAAGTACAGTGGTATTCCTCACATACGAAGGCTCAACTTACGAAAAACTCGAGATACGAAAGCAAATACGAAAAATTTTACAGCTCTTCATACAAAAGTTTTCAAGATACAAAAGGTTGTTGCTGTAAAGTCCCGAGATTCGCCCGGACCAACGAGAACAATTTTAAAACTCCCGCGCCGCCAACTGAGTAAACTCGCCACCATCCTCCCGCTCTCCCATTGGTTCCTGATGCTAGTCACCCATAAAGGTCCTGCTCTCCTATTGGTCAGCATATACCCCTTATGCTTTAAGTATTCTATTGGCAAAGGATGCTGTAAATTGAAAAACTTATTCATGCAATACATTTAATCTAAAAAAAAACATTAGGTAAAGATAGAACAAAGAAAGAATAGAAACTGAATGGTTATTATACTGTTTTGGTAGATTCAGTAGTCGAAGAGAGATAATTAAAATTTATGGCTTACTGTGTAAGTGATTGCTTGGCGATCGTTCGATACTCGTAAGTGCTGGATGTAAACAGAAGTTTGGAAGTTTTTTTTGTGTTAGTTTATTATAGTTAATGGTTACTTAATAATTATTTGAAATGAGTACATGCATACATTTAATAAAAAAATTGTGAATTAGATATCATAAAATATAAAATAAATCAGACTGCCAACAAATACGTATTTTTTAGAATTCTTCTTCTGTCTTATTATTACGTTACGTATACGTATGTTTCATTATAGCTGTCAGTAACTCGGTATCTCCATTAGGTCAAAGATAGAATAAAGAATAGAAATGAATGGTTATTATACTGTTTGGTAGTTTCATTAGTTGAAGAAGAGATACTAATGAAAATGTATGGCTTACTGTGTGCTAGGAAAAATGATTGCTTGGCGTTCGTTCGGTACTCATAAGGTGGGTAAGAGCTGAATGTAAACAATCGATTGGAAGGTTTTTTTGTTTGTTTGTTTGTGTATTATAGTTAATGATTAATTAATAATTATTTGAAATGAGTACATACTGATTATTTATACACTTTATTGGCATATTCTAAGTCTTTAGCTCTTAAGTTTAGATGTCAGAATCATAGACTAGGCTACAGTAGCAACTGCTAACATAGGCTAGGCTTATTGCTAAGGGACATATGCTAAAGTCCTAATATATGCGGTAAAAATGGGGTTGAACATTACATGCAGTTGAATATTTCTCAATATGTACAGTATTTTGCCCTTTTTGGAGTCATATTTCTTCCGTCGGATCGGCGTCGTAACCCTAGAACATGTGTTTTAGGCCTGGAATAATTTACTGGTGGGGTGTTTTTGGAGAGCTTGGAACGGATTAGCCATTTTACATGTAAACATGTGGTCCAAGATACGAAACTTCATGATACGAAGGGCGCCTCGGAACGGATTAATTTCGTATTTTGAGGTACTACTGTACACTACACCAAAATACAAAATCTGGATCAGACTAATTTCCCAGACCTACGAAAAGGTCTCACAAACATTACCTACTTTATTACTAATGCAAAAAGCTCTGCATAAGGGGGATGCTATTTACAGTTTGCCTAAAGCAACACACTATAGAGAGTACTAAAGATTCTTTGCAGTGACCTTTCAGCCCCAGCTGCCATTATTACTTTTTGCCGACTATGTTTCATTTGGTCTCTTGCCACCTAGATGTCTAACTTAGTTTATTTTTATCTCTCCCAACCTAAATGTCCAACTTTCAATTTTATCTTGTTTAATTTTGTTTTCTTCAAGAACAAATCCTTTCGCAAACCCTATGATTCTACAAATGACTTGGTTAACATTTAATTATTTAATGTTAACTTCAACAAATTGTTTTTAGAAGCATTAAACTACTTGGCAGTAAATCAACTGGCATAAAACTGACCCTTCAGTTGCTGAACCATGTCCCTCATTGCTCTCTCTCTCCTCTCTTGCTCCAGGATTGCATTTGTGCATTTCAGCTGTGCCTGTTAACATAAATGCAAAATATATGCCTATGTACCACTATTATAGTAATGCACATTTTACTAACTTACAATAGATATTCTTAACTAAGGCCGGATAATCAAAGTTTGACATTAAATAATTACTCGTAGTCTCTGTCTCATTTCAATATAAATTCAGCGCAGGAAGAGTGTTTTCTGATTCATTGCTGCTCTTATCAGACTTATTTCTTAATTAGCTACATCTTTATAATAGTTTTTTAACCAGGCCACCTTTTTAGATGTGATGCACTTTGCACATACGTAAATTAACTCACAGCTTAAAGTATAATTTCGTTTAGGCAAGAAATGGTATGGAATAACTTGCCTATGGAATACCTGGATGTATGAACATAGGCTATATTGCAGGGACTTAATGTATCAGAGCTAGAGAATCCAGTCCTCTAGATAAAATGATTGTTGAATTTGGACCAGATTTCAGGTTTAAAACTCGTGTATGAATATAAAATTCTATGGGAAAGGTTACTTCAAGATATCTAAATGAAAAATAAATAAATAAATGACAACTGAATGCAGTGACCTCTCAGTTACTAAGCCAATCATGTGTAGTACAACAGTCAAGTCTAAAGGAATCACTTTTGTCAAAGTATTCAAATCTGAACTGGTTCCTCCTGAGTGATCATTTAAATCTGGATATGGGTCCTGTGCAGCTATTTGACTCTGAAGATGTATTTCTTAGAGTTTGGATACAGTTATTTAAACCCTACAGGCCAGGCAAAATATACATCAAGAACACCTTTAGACCAGTAAACTTTAAGGTTGGCCAGTTAGAAAACATAGTACTATAAGAAGAAAAATTCTAAAACATATTCTGTACCTTCCACAGGAAGTTGCAAGTGAATAAGAACTAAATTTTGTTTTTAACAATCTGTGATTATATATACTATGGTAAAATATTTATGGGATGGGGAGATGTAGTTATGAATGTTCTTCTACTATATTTTCGTACTTTCCTTTGCAAAATTACAATTACAGCTGACACACTATCATCATAAAAGATAAGAACTAGAACCAACAGCAATCCCTGAGTATACTTATGGGCAAATATATTACAAGATGTATTGGGAGATTCCCCCTTGAAATCTCATGTCACACTAATCTCCCTGTATCCGGATCTGAGGTGTGAGTGTTGCCATAAATGTTGCCATATAGTCATTTACAACCAATTTAAGTGATAGGAATGTTTTCACATCAACTTCGTTATCATATGAGCTGAACCTGAATTTCATATGCAATTATTGGGCAACAAGAGTCCTTCCATCCATGGTTCGTATTTGGGTTTCAAATCCAAGTATGTATTCAAATCTTGATCCTAAGCTTCACCCACCTGTAATCTGCCACACTTTCCTCTAAGCGAGCAGCATTCAGCCACCTCTCCTTCCTTGCTTCTTCTCTGGCTTTTCTTGAAGACTCATGAACTTTCACTGACATACTCTGCGCTGGATCTCTTGCAAGCTGATAACTCAGTCTTCAGAATTTGATTCTCCTAATTCATTAATGTGAAACAAAATCAAAATACATATTTGCAAACCCAACAACACAAAATTTTATAGTCCAATAATTTATTCACAATAAAAAAATGTACTCTTAGCAATTAGGTGGTCAAAATCACTGACTACTATTGTTTTTCTCTAAATCCTGGCAGTGCAGAGGCACTTATCAATTACAATTCATCTTGGGTGTAAGTTTACTCACAGGTATGGTGAATTCAATATTAAATGATATTTGTGACTAATAGTTGAGAAGCTCAATTACTTTACATTGTATTGTATCTGCAAACCAGTGCCTACTTTACTAAATTAAAAATACAGTAAAATGACAATTTGTCGAAAATTGCATTTTCCTAACTATACAAACCTTAGGTCCTTTAACAATAGGAAGGTAACTAGCGGCAGCTGGGGGACGGTCGTAAGCTTCGAACAAGGGGAGAACGGTAGTTAACTGCTTGTCCGATCGTGCGCGCGGCGGTGAAGAATCACTTTTTGCTTTAGGCCCATGCAAAAAGTTGGCAGACGTAAGTGCGAGGGGTGGTAAGATGGTGGGACTATATGTAAAGGACCTCAGGTTTTGTATAGTTAGGAAAAATGCAATTTCATACAATCAACTTACCTGTCAGATATATACATAGCTAAGACTCCGTCGTCCCCGACAGAAATTCAAATTTCGCGCCACTCGCTACAGGTAGGTCAGGTGATTCTACCGGCCTGCCCTGGGCGGCAGGACTAGGAACCATCCCCGTTTTCTATCATATTTTCTCTGTCGCCGGTGGTATATCAACATTGTTGCTATTACCTCCTGACTTAGATTCTTATTTCATCCTTTGATCATCGTTTATCGGCTTTTTTGGTGACGTATCTGGATCGTGTTTTTGGCATTCCGCTACTGTAGACTGTTTTTTGGACTTGCTTTTTGGAATTTTCTCAGTATGTCTGATTCAAATGTGAGTGTGAGAATGTGTGTGAATGTAGGCTGCAGGGTGAGGATACCGAAAGCTTCGGTTGATCCTCACACTGTATGTCGTAAATTTAGGGGGTTTCATTGTTCTGCTACTAATACTTGTCATGAATGCGAGGGATTAAATGCAGAAGAATGGAACGACTTTAACTTCTTATTTGAAGAAGTTAGAGAGGGATAGGGTTAGACGTCTGAAAGGTGTGAGTTCAAGGCCTATTGAGCCTTTTATTGATACGTCTTCTAATCCTAATGATTTAGATTCTCCCTATGTGTCTAATTCACAAGGTTTACTTTCGGAATCGGCCTCGGAAATCGCCGATCTGAAAGCTACTATTCGAGACATGAAGTCCAAAATGGCGGACTTACAAGGTAAGGCTAGTGAAAGTGAGCATTACAGTGAAGTGAGTTCTCCCAGTGGTTGTGAGGGGGCGTTTTTGATCGTCCCTGCGACGCTCCCAGGCCTAGACCTCTTCCAAGCTCCCATGCCCAGAGGAGAAGGAAAGTCGAAAGCCTTAAGGAGGTCGTGGGGAATCCCCAACGGTCAGACGTCCCTTCAGCAAGCTCTGTTTCGTGGCAGGCTGCTCAAGGGCGCTTTAGAAAAAAGCGTCCTTCGTGAGCGTTTCTCATCCTCTCCCTCTCCCTCACCTAAACGAGGGTGGAAGGAGTCAGATTTATCGAGGCCTCTGAAACGGCATTTGAAAGAACCCGAATTTGATTCGAGCCCAGAGCGTTTCTCAGATGACGCTCCCTCGTCTATTAAGAAGGCGAAGGTGGCGTCAGCGTCAAACGACGAGGACGCAGAAGAACCCTTTCCTACTTCTCCCCCGATTTGATGACGAAAGGCGTCATGCAGTTGACGTGGGAGAAGCTTCTAGGAAGATTATCATGGCAGTACAAGAACCAACTGGCCTCTTTGGTGGAGTGTTAGCGCCTCGTAGGAAGGACGTTGCGCTTCCAATCAAGAAGTCTCGTCCTCTCTCCCCCTGCTAAGCGAGAGGCGTCATGCAAACGTGAAGCTTCTAAATATATCGCAGAAGCTTCGGGTTCGAGAGCGAGATCGCGAGCTTACGGAAGACACGTAACGCCAGAGAGACGTGAGATGTCTTTTAGGCATGAAGCGTCTTTGATAGCTGATTGTAGACGCGAGGCTCCAACCAATATTTTGGCGCCAGTTAGGACGCCTTTTGAGAGCGGAGCGTCTTCCAGAGGCGCGAGGCGTCATCCGGACGTCAGCAACCACGTAAGCGGGAGGCGTCAGCCAGGACGCTTGGCGGACGGGAAGCGTCATCCAAGCTGGAAGCGTTCATCCATTTATGGAGAGAAGCCTGAGCTTTTGGCGCCTTCCAGGGCTATTAAAGCGGGGAAGAGGAAGGAATATCATTCCCTTAGCCCGTCCTCCCTATTAGGTAGCTTGTCTCCTTCAGAAGAAGGACGTACGGAGTTAGCAGCGGAGACTCAGTTAGATCCCGAGTTAGTAGTAGACTCGGAGGAAAATTATCAAGGAAGAGGGACTGTCGAACTATAAAGTTTTGACTTGCCTTGGCTTCTTGAGGAGTATGGAGATGACTTTGGGACTCCTGCCGCTCCTCCTTCCTCCGCGCTCTCTTTTTTCGGAGTTGCTAAGACGAAGAAATCTTCGTCTTTTCTCAGAATGAAGCCCCGCCATTTTGATGAAGAGGGCTCTTCAGTCCTTAGACTCTTGGATGAAGTCTAAGAAGGACTTAGTCAGAACGGTCTTCTGCATGCCTCCAGCGAGACTAGCTGGTAAAAGAGGCATTTGGTATCGAGACGGGGAGAGACTAATTGGGTTATTGCTCTTCCGTCTACGTCAGAAAGCAGACCTTTCGTCGACCTTAGTGGACGCTTCACGTAGGCAAGGTCTGAACTCGGCACGTATTCTTGGGGCATTTCTGAACTGGACCATCTCCTCAAGGGACTCTTTGCATGTATTGGAAGTTTTCAACTTCTTAGATTGGTCCCTTGGGGTGATGTCCAAGAAAGCCCATGATTCTGAAGGACTCGAACCAGAAGTCCTTTTGTGCATTTTTGTCTTGTATAGACAAAGCTGTTCAAGATGGCTCGTTTGAGATCTCCTCTTTGTTTGGAGCAGGTCTTCTAAAAAAGAGGACGGTATATAGTGCCTTTTTAACCAAGGCAGTCTCCCACGCTCAGAGGGCAGCGCTACTGTATTCGCCTTTGTCTGACTTTTTGTTCCCTTCTCAGTTGGTGAAGGACATTTCTCGTTCATTAACTGAGAAAGGCGACTCAGGACCTTCTGACGCAGTCAACAAGGAAGAAGATGCCTGCTTCTACACCTGACAAGAAAGGACCGAGTACATCGGTTCAGCCCTTTCGAGGTGGCCCTACCTCCAGACCTCCCGCAAGAAGGAAGGCTCCTGAGAAGAGAGGTAGGTCTGCCTTTCGTCCCTTTAAAAAGGGAAAGTGATGCTTCTCTCCTCCAAGCACCAGTAGGTGCCAGGCTCCTGGGATTTGTGGAGGCCTGGACACTTATAAACGCAGACGCGTCATCCTTGTCTGTAATAAGGAAGGGATATCGTATCCCTTTCCTGAACACTCCTCCCGTAACGTCAACACCACGGGAACTAACAGCCAAGTACAAGGATCCTGTGCTGAGGGATACTCTTCGATCGATGTGGAACAAATGTGGGACAAGAGAGCGATAGAACTAGTACTGGATCAAAACTCCCCGGGGTTTTAACAATCGCCTTTTTTCTGGTTGCGAAGGCCTCGGGAGGCTGGAGACCAGTACTAGACGTCAGCTCTCTGAACAAATTTGTTCAGAAGGAGAAGTTCTCGATGGAGACTTCTGCCTCGGTAGATCCTTGCGTCATTGCGACAAGGAGATTGGATGGTGTCTCTAGATCTCCAGGACGCCTATTTTCACGTCCCGATCCACCCTTCATCGAAGAAGTACCTCCGTTTCATGACGGGGGGAAGGATCTTTCAGTTCAGAGCCTTGTGTTTTCGGCCTGTCCACAGCTCCTCAGGTCTTCACAAGCCTGATGAAAAATGTGGCGAGGTTTCTTCACCTCAAAGGAGTAAATATCTCTCTGTATCTGGACGACTGGCTCATCAGGGCCAGATCAGAGAGACAGTGCTTGGAGGACCTGACGTTAACTTTAGATCTGATCAAAGCGTTTGGGATTGCTCGTGAACCTTGAGAAGTCGCAGCTGACCCCCAGACAGAACTTAGTCTATCTGGGAGGGGATTCAGATGGATTCTCGGGGTTTTCGAGTATTTCCTTCGCAAGAGAGAATCGCAAAAGGTTTGCAGATAGTCTCTCCTCTTCTTAAAGGAAGGAAGGACAAAACGTCGGCGAGGGAATGGGTTTGAGCCTTCTAGGGACCCTTTCCTCGCTCGAACAGTTCTTCCTGCTAGGAAGACTTCATTTACGTCCGCTTCAATTCTTCCTCAAGAAGTCTTGGAGGGTTGGAAAAAACTGGACAACTTTCGGACGCCGTTTACCATTCCGGTTGGAGGCAGATAAGACCGCACCTGGAATGGTGGTTGCCCCCTCTGAAAGAGAACAAAGGGATCTCTCTAAGAAAAACCAGAACCCAGACCTAGTGTTGTACTCCGACGCGTCGGAGAAAGGTTGGGGAGCAACATTAGGCTCGAAGGAGGTGTCAGGCACCTGGGAACCAGCGCAGGTGTTCTTGGCACATAAACTGCAAAGAGCTCTTCGCGTGCATCTGGCTTTGAAGAGTCTAGAACCTCTGGTGTCAAACAAAGTAGTGCAAGTAACGTGGACAACACCACCGCACTTGCCTACATTCGAAAACAAGGAGGGACTCACTCCTCGTTCCTTTACGAACTGACGAGAGACCTTTTGCTTTGGACGTCTCACAGGAACATCTCCCTTCTGACAAGGTTCGTTCAGGGAGTAAAGAATGTGAGGGCGGACAGACTCAGCAGGAGGAACCAGGTCCTTCATACAGAGTGGACCCTACACGAGGAGGTGTGTCAAGATCTCTGGTCGCTGTGGGGGACACCTCATGTGGATCTCTTCGCCACATTCATCTCCAAAAGGCTGGCAGTCTTTTGCTCGGAGTCGTGGGAAGACCCAAGAGCTCTTATGGTAGACGCCTTCCTGCTAGATTGGTCTCTGCGTAGACGTCTATGCTTTTCCCTCCATTCAAAATCCTGGGACTAGTACTAAAAAGTTTGTGGCGTCAAGGAGACGAGGATGACATTGATAGCCCCCTTTTGGCCGGCCCAAGATTGGTTCACGGAGGTGGTAGAGTGGATCGTAGACTTTCCCAGATCCCTACCAAGAAGGATGGATCTTCCTCAGACAGCCACACTTCAAGAGTATCATCAAACCTCCCACGCTCTCGCTCTGACTGCCTTTCGACTATCGAAAGACTCGTCAGAGCGAGAGGGTTTTCTCGCGAAGTTGCAAGCGTGATCGCGAGAGCACGCAGAACCTCCACTACGAAAGTATATCAGTCGAAGTGGGAGGTTTTTAGAAGGTGGTGTAGAACTAAGAAGTTGTCCTCCTCCACTACCTCTATAGCGGAAATTGCTGATTTCCTTCTATTCCTGAGAGAGCAATCTCATCTAGCTGTATCCACAATAAAGGGATACAGAAGTATGCTCTCGGCAGTCTTCAGGAATAGAGGATTAGATCTGGCAGATAATAAAGATCTCCACGATCTCATAAGGTCCTTTGAGACTTCAAAGTCGAAGGAACTGGTCCCTCCGAACTGGAACCTAGACCCGTGGTTCTCAAGTTTTCTTTTCATCTGAAAGATTCGAACCTCCTCATCTGGCTTCGTTTCGAGACATCACCAGAAAATGCCTATTCCTATTATCTTTAGCTACGGCAAAGAGAGTTAGTGAATTACATGCTCTGCAGGATAAAGTATGGTTTCAAGGGAGACTCAGCTATTTGCTCGTTTAAGACCCTGTTTTTAGCTAAGAATGAGAATCCCTCGAATCCCTGGCCTAAGTCATTCGAAGTCAAAGGCATATCGAGTCTCGCTAGGAAGAGAAGCAGAAAGATCTCTATGCCCTGTAAGAGCTCTAAAGTTCTACATTCAGAGAAAGCATCAGATGGGAGGCTCTAGACAAGGTCTTTGGTGCGCGGTAAAAGACCCCACAAGACTGATGTCCAAGAATGCTCTTGGCATTCTTTGTGAGGAACGTCATTACAGACGCGCATAAGGGTCTGTTCTGACGAACAGTTGCGACTGTTGAAAGTTTAAGCTCATGAAGTGAGAGCAGTAGCGACGTCTCTTTCGTTTCATAAGAATGTCGCTTAAAAACATCATAGATACGACATTTTGAGATGCAACTCAGTATTTGCATCTCATTACTTGAAAGACGTTCGTGTGACATATGAAGTGTTTTTCTCTGGGTCCTTTCGTATCGGCGGATACGATTCTGGGTACGGAGCCGACACCAATCCTTAAAGTATATACTTTTCTTCTTTTTGGATATGTTCTGGAGTCTCTTCGAACAATGGAGGACTTGGTTTAGCACGGGCGGCCGTCTATGTGTTCAGTAAGAGAATCTTGTCATATCTAATTAGATGAGTATATTTTTTTTTAGAAAATTATGTATGTGTGCGTAGTGGTTTTTGAGTTACGGTTGTTGTGAAGAGTTCGGGGATAACTCGGAACAATCCTTAGTTCTAACATATGGTTAGGATCAGGTGGTCGGGATTGGTTGTGTGCTCCTTCATAAGGTGTATTGTCATATAAGTGGAGGTCAGCACCCATTGACAAAGTCCTTTCAGGAGGCTCTGCCGAGTAAGCGGATAAGACCCCATCGGCAGACACAAGAACTCTTGGCCATAGATCATATATCTCGCTAAAGTTTCTTGAGGTGATGCAGACTACTGGGCAAACACCCACGAAGTCTACCACCTATCAGGTAGGAACCAAGGTTTTATTTATACCTACAACATATGTTGTTTACCTGTCTATTCCATATAGTAGCTGTCTCTTACCCTCCACCGAAGGGTGCCAATCAGCTATGTATATATCTGACAGGTAAGTTGATTGTATGAAAATGATATTGTTATGTTACAATAAAGTTTCATACATACTTACCTGGCAGATATATACAATTAAAGGCCCACCCAGCCTCCCCGCAGGAGACAGGTGGAAGAGAGAAAATATGATAGAAAACGGGGATGGTTCCTAGTCCTGCCCGCCCAGGGCATGGCCGGTAGATCACCTGACCTACCTGTAGCGAGTGGCGCGAAATTTTGAATTTCTGTCTGGGACGACGGAGTCTTAGCTATATATATATCTGCCAGGTAAGTATGTATGAAACTTTATTGTAACATAACAATATCATTTTTCGACAAATTGTCATTTGTTCCGATACGTAATACAAACCCTCGGTCCTTTAACAATAGGAGACTCCACTTCTTGGTGGGTGGAATCTGAGTCTTTTTGGTGAACAGACTGGTGTTCGTCAACTTGGAATGCCTCCCTGTCGTAAGAGCAAGGGAGGGATCAAACCTCTGTCCGATTGGTCGGGTGTGCACCGCAGGATCAATGGTCGACCTCTGAGCCAAGTACTAAGAGAGAGGCTAGCGTATCTCGTTGTACCAGCAAGCAAGAACTTGCTCCTTTTACAAGAGCCAACATAAAGTTATGGGTTTGTCTCAAGTAGGCATCCACTCCTTCCCCCTTGTTGGAGGGAGTGGAGGATATTTGCTTCTATCCCTAACTAAAGGGATAGATTGGGGCTCGGTCGAGTAGCTTACCTGCATCGAAATTCCTTCCAGCATGGTGACGACCGTGACCCTCCCTCTGCCCACAGGTAGAGAGAGAGAAAGATGGAAGAAGAGAAGCCAGTTTGCACTCTCATTCAACATTCATTCCTACAGTCACACCGGAATCGATCTGTTCTGCCTGCTCGGGTGCTGGGTAAGCTTACACAACGTGTTGAGCAGCCACCACAGGTCCCAAGGAAAAAGTATCCAAGGACTTGTGGGCAATATCCCGAAGGTATAAGGACGTGAAGGTAGTCTGGTTGGCCCAGACACCTGGCCTTCATGGACCTGCGCCACGGAGAAGTTCTTACGGAACGCCAAAGAGGTCCAATACCTCTGACTTCGTTGGGCTCTCGGTCGAGCGTACGGATGTCGTCACTACCATCAGCCTCGTACTCTCCTGATCACCTCACGCAGCCCAGAAAGAAAGTGTGTTCTTGGATACTTTCTTCTTGGTAACCCCAGTGCTAACGAAGAGGAGTCGGCGACACTCAGGCCTGAGGGTGTCGAGTTTTCTTCAGATAGCGCCGTAGCGCCCTCACAGGACAAAGCAGCATCTCATCCGTATCGTTGTCGGTGAAATCCATTAGGGAGGGGATTGTGAAAGACTCGAACCTGTCGTCAGGGATCGACGGATTTCTGAGTCTTAGCTACAAAGTTCGGGACGAAATCGAGCGTCACAGATCCCCAGCCCCTGGAATGTTTAACATTGAAGGACAGACCATGAAGTTCCCCTACTCTCTTCGCCGATGCCAGGGCCAGCAAGAAGAGGGTCTTGAGGGTCAGATCCCCTGTCTGACGACTCTCGGAGTGGCTTGAATGGTCTTCGAGTCAACTCCTAAGGACGAGAGTCACATCCCACTCAGGTGGCCTGAGTTCCCTGGGTGGGCAAGACCTTTCGAAGGCTCCTCATAAGCAAGGAGGATCTCGAACGAGTTCGAGATGTCCCAGTCCCCTCAGTTTTAGGACAAGGGCCAGGGCGCTCTATATCCTTTAACTGTGGTACCGAGGAGGGCTTCTTCTCGGCGAAGAAAACACGAGGAAAATCTGCTACCTGCTGAAGAGTGGCTCTGAGAGAGGAATAGACCCCGTCTACACACCAACCACAGAAGACGGCCCACTTCCCCTGGTACACAGCTGCAGAGGACTGTCGGACGTGTCCAGCCATCTCTGTTGCTGCGCTGCGAGAAAAGCCTCTCGTTAGCAAGAGATGGTGGATAACAGCCAGCCGTGAAGTTGTAGGGACTGGACTGCTCGGTGGTACCTTGCTCTACGTGTGGCTGGGGCTAGAAGGTTGTGCCAGTGGGGCATCTCTCTCGGTTCTTCTGCAAGAAGAGCCAGCAGGTCCGGATACCAAACGGCTTGAAGGTCGTTTGGGAGGGCCACCCATGGAATCATCCTGAGATTGGGAGTGACCAGCGCTCGGCTGATCACTTTCCGAATCAGACAAAAGGGAGGAAAGGCGTAGACGAAGAGGTTGTCCCAGGGGTGTTGAAGAGGCGTCCTCTGCAGCTGCCATGGGTCCGGCACGGCCGAACAAAAAACCTGAAGTTTTTTGTTGTGCCGGGTGGCGAACAGGTCTATGACCGGACCGCGCCCCACAGGTTTGAAGAGCCTTTCCGCCACTTCTGGGTGTAGGGACCACTCGGTCCCTATCACCTGATCCCGACGGCTGAGCTTGTCTGCTACTACATTCCTCTTGCCTGGAATGTAGCGTGCTGACAGCTCTATTGAGTGAGCCGTGGCCCACTCGTGCACCTGCACGGTCAACTGGTGTAGCGGGAGAGACTAGGCCCCCCTGCTTGTTGACGTATGCCACTACTGTGGTGTTGTCGCACATCAACACCACTGAGTGTCCCACCAAGCGGTCCTGGATTTCTTGGAGAGCGTAGAACGCCGCCTTGAGTTCCAGGACATTGATGTGAAGGTGCTTGTCGTGATGGTCCCACACACCTGCAGCCAGCAACTCCTCCAGGTGTGCGCCCCATCCCTCGGTCGATGCGTCTGAAAACAGCAACATCTCCGGGGGGGGGAGTGCGTAGAGGCACTCCTCTTAAGAGGTTCCTGTCGTCGAGCCACCAGGCTAGGTCCTGCCTCACCTTCTCCGTGAGGGACACGGGGAAGTAAGGTGGATCCTTTACTTGTGGACCAACTCTCCCTTAGTCTCCACTGGAGAGACCGCAGGTGAAGACGTCCGTGAGGAACTAACTTCTCGAGTGACGACAGGTGGCCGATCACGACTTGCCATTGTTGAGCTGCCTGTTCCTGCCGAGACAGGAACCGCCGGCTGCCTCCCTGAATCTGCTGATCCTCAGTCTGCGGGGCGGACTTGAGCTGCTATACGTATCGATCAGCATACCCAGGTACTTCATCTTCTGCTTGGGTTCGAGATCGGACTTCTCGTAGTTTATCATGATCCCCAGATCACGACAAAACTTTAGAAGTCGATCCCTGTCCTGCAGCAACTGCGAGCGGCAGCTCGCCAGGACCAGCCAATCGTCGAGATACCTCAGAAGACGTACCCCGTGCGAATGGGCCCAGCAGACACCAGAGTGAACACTCTCGTGAACACCTGTGGGGCGGTTGAGAGACCGAGCCAAGTGCCACCTGAATTTGGTACAACCGTCCCGTTTGAGATGAAGCGGAGGTACTTTCTGGAGGACTGATGGATGGGTATTTGAAAATACGCATCTTTCAGGTCCACCGAAAGCATGAAATCGTTCTCCCATCCCTGATGGAGTCGAGGCATGGAAACGTGTCGTCCTCCATCTTGAACCGAGTCTGGCGAACAAATCGGTTCAGGGGAGAGAGATCTATCACGCCGGGCGCCAGCCCCCTGATTCCTTCTCCACTAAGAAAGGCGGCTGTAAAAGCCCGGTGACCAATCTACTACGACTTCTACAGCTCGTTTGGTCAGCATGGTCTTGATCTCCTGCCGAAGAGCGTCGTCCTTTGAGGATCCTAGTAAATATGTCTGAAGATGGACCGGGTTGGAGGTGAGGGGTGGCCGAGATTCGAAGGGTAGCAGATATCCCTCCCGAAGGAGACTCTTACTATCCAGGTCTCGGCACCGTAGCGCTGCCAAGTTGCCCAATGGCTCGCTAGGCACACCCCCACTTCCGGCAGCTGGTGAGGGGGAACGCCGTCCCTAGCGTTTTCCCACCTCACTTCGACTTCTTCCCAGCACCTCCTCGGGGAAAGGAGGGCTGGTTACGGCCTCCTTTACCAGAAGTTGAAGCAGGAAGAGTCTTTCCTCGGGGCTTCAATGGAGCATGGCCTCGTTTAGCCAGCCGAGGAAAAAGCGCTAGCTAACTCTTAGGCTTAGCCGCAGTTGCACGAGGTTGCCCAGAAACCTTCGTAACTGCCTGGTGAACCAGACGGTCACTGTCATCAGTGCGCCGTCTCTCCACCGCAGCGTCCACCATCTCTCCGGGAAAGAGAGTGGAGGAACTCTTCATAGGTCCGTTACGGAGTCCATTTACCGCCTCATGCCCAGCACCCCCTTGGCTACTCGTGTAAGGACAGCATCCCTACAACGGAGAACCAAGTTGGCCCACAGGTTTGCAGTCTGATGGGCGAGGTAGGAGATGGCCCTACCTCCAGACCTGGCACAGTCTCCTGAAGTCGGGTCGTCTTCGAGGGCAGCGCCCCCAGAGTCGGCTGCGACCTTGGATACTGTGAGGGACCACAGATCCAACCAAGAGACTGCCTGGAATGCCACCATAGCGGTAGCTTCCAGGCCCAGTGCCTCCTGCTGCGAGAACCACAAGTTCTCCGACAGGAGCTGCTGCAGGGACACACCTGGAGTTAGCCTAGCTAGCTCCGGGTTAACTTGTTTGGGCGGTATTGGATCCACTGAAGGCAACGTAGAACTTCCGCTGTCGCTGCAGAGGAGGAGGAAGTAGCTTGGAAGACCGTCCTGACTTTAGCGAATCCTCTCGTCCTGAGACGAAATTCTCCACCTCGTCAAGGACTGAGTCTGCAAGCTCCGATCGCGGCAGTCACACACCGTCAATTTGGAATTCCCTCTTCGGGCCCCCCAAAATGACTCGAGCCGGGACGTGGGCGGGGCAGATGGTGGTAGCGGCGATCCTTCCCCCAGGTCGTTGTGCTGACGAATCAGCGCAATAACCTGGGCAAAGTTCCTCTGGATCTCGGGAGTTACAGCGTCCTGAGGAGTAGGACCGTCCATCCCTCCAACAAGAGCAGCTCTCGAGACCCTCTTCCTTCAGAAGGAGGAACAGCAACAGACCCCTGACGGTCGCCTCCAGCCACTTGCACGTACGACCTGGCTGGTCCTAAGACCATACCTGGCGCGTGCGGCATCGTGAGCGGCGCACCTCTCACGATCACTCCTAGCTACCTCGCTCTTCCCGGTGTACCCCGAGAAGTTGAAGGTAGTGGAGAGACAGACCTGACGCTCCCCCCCCCCGCTCGCTGGCAGGACCAGCGTACGTGGGGGGCTGCAGCCGATCACCAACCGCGGTGGGGATCGATCTGCAGGCCTGGACCGTGCCGCTCACCTGTGGCGAGCGGCTCGACTGAGCACGTTGACCCCGGTCCCGTGCGTCAGACGAGCTGCTGATGGCCACCGTCTCCGTCCGGTCCCTGTGGGAGCGGCGGTCAGGTGATCTGCAGAGCTCGCTTTCGCAGTGAGACCGGTGAGCGTCCTCACGGCACGTCAAACCGCTGGTACCAGCCGAGGCTGGTACCGTCGGTCGAGGGGACCTCTTCCCAGCCTCAACCCGTGGCCGGTCCGAGACCATCACGCAACCCGAGGTACCGGCTGGTCGCTACGAGAGCGCCGCTGGCCTGGCGAGAGTCATCTGCGCGACTTTCGACAGTCTTCTGCTCCGTGCCTCGGTCATGACGTGAGGCGAACTCAGGCGTCTTGACTTTGGCTGCACTGTCGCCCGAAGGAGACCGTACACTCAGGAACTTCTCGCGGACGAGAAGCCAAGCCGGTACCTGGCTTAGCAGCAGCGCTACCAAGACCAGGCGAGGATTACCAGCGGTAGCCAGCACACCCTTGGTCCCCGTCTTCTGTTCTTCTCAGAAGAGGAGACGGGCCCTGTTCCCGAGGGAACAGGAAGGGACCAGCAGAAACACCCCCCGTCACACCGGAGTGAGACGGGCCCTTCGAAGGTCCCGAAGGAGCCTTCTTAGGGGGGGGAGGAGGCAGCCTTCTTCTTCTTCGGCTTGGAAGCCTTAGAATCGAAGGGGAGAGGCGGCAACTACGCGAAGAAGACGATGACGACACTTCCGCTCTTCTTCCTCCTCTTCTTCGTCAGCTCTCTCAGGACAGACGTCAGGTCTTCCATCCACGGAAAAAGTCGGGCCAATTGCCTGAAGCAACACGCCCCGACTGAACCTCACCCGGAAAGACCTGAGTCCGGAGGCAGCACCTCCATGACAAGACGCGACGTGGGCATGGGGCAGGCACGGCAGGAGCGGCAGGAACATCAACAGCAGGACCAGCACCAGCAGCAACATCAGTAGGAGCTCACGCACCGCGCGCCTCGTAGGAGCGGCGCGAGCGGCTGGGCCAGCAACACTAGCAGCAGGTACGGTAGGTACGGCAGCATAGTCAGGCGTCACAGGCATCTCCAACTCAGCCAGTTTCATCATCGGGACGGGCGGCAAGTCCAGGGGAGAACTCTTTGGACAGTGAAAGTCTGGGGTCGGCAGCAACATAGAACCAGGTGAGCGGCACGCCCCTCTTAGGTACGGCAGCAATCGGCATTTGGATTGATGCATGGGGGTTACGGACGCAATATGTTGCGTATAACCACATGAGGAGGGCGCGCGATACGCTGGAGTAGACACAGTATTAGTTTTGTCGTTGTCACTACACCATGAGTCACTACTACCTGCCGGCCCCCGCCAGTCGCTGAATTAAGCCCTGGATACTGGGAGCGCCCTGCAGTCCCAACGACGCCCACTACCTGCCCAAGGTCGTCACTCACAGAAGGCACACCTGAGGGAGGAACAGTCGGGTCAGTTAGAGGGGCACCCTCACGCCTGGGGGAGGACGAACCCCACCCAGAGCGGACGGAAGACCCCGAATACAATTGAACATCCGGGTATCGAGGCGCCCTCCCCTCCTCCACACCTCGATGGATCGAGTGAGGAGAAGGACTCCCCCACCCGCAGGGGAAGGCGCAAACCGTGGGGGATGGAACTCTTTGGACAGTGAAAGTCTGGGGTCGGCAGCACATGAACCCAGGTGGAGGCGGCACGCCCCTCTTAGGTACGGCAGCAATCGGCATTTGATTGATGCAGTGGGGGTTACGGACGCAATATGTTGCGTATAAACACACATAGGAGGGGGCGCGCGTACGCTGGAGTAGACACTGTATTAGTTGTCGTTGTCACTACACCATGAGTCACTACTGCCGGCCCCGCCAGTCGCTGAATTAAGCCCTGGATACTGGGAGCGCCCTGCAGTCCCAACGACGCCCACACCTGCCCAAGGTCGTCACTCACAGAAGGCACACCTGAGGGAGAACAGTCGGGTCAGTTAGAGGGGCAACCCTCCACGCCTGGGGAGGACGAACCCCACCCAGAGGCGGACGGAAGACCCCGAATACAATTGAACATCCGGGTATCGAGCGCCCTCCTCCACACTCGATGGATCGAGTGAGGAGAAGGACTCCGAAACCCCCCCCGCAGGGGAAGGCGCAAACCGTGGGGGCTGAGCTGGGGGCAGGAAGGATGACGAGGTATCCGTCACCAAAGGAGTCGCTGGAGAGCTTTCCGACGACTCCTTGGTCGATCTACGCCTCTTCCTACCCTCGTACAGCACCCACTGCGCCTCGGACCAATTCTTACACACATTGCATGGTTCGGTTCGGGTACATTCGCGCCCCCGGCACCGAGCTAACACAATTCATGGGGATCTATTTCAGGAAAAGAGGCGAAATCCGCCGCATTTACGCCCCTCTAGCCACACACTACGGGCAACTGGTGGGCGCGGCGAAAGCTCCTCGAGATCCATAATTTCCAATTCAATCACAATATAATGAAAATGAAAAGAAGAGTACTTACAATTTCATTCACAACCACTAACAAACCATCAGAAGAAATTGTAAACACATCCAAAGCACACGACGAAATAGCGGGCAGAGTGATGACGAGCACGTCCTGTCACACCACGGCCGAAAGCAAAAGTGATTCTTCACCGCTCGGGCGCGCACGATTGGACAAGCAGTTTAACTACCGTTCTCCTTGTTCGAGAGCTTACGACCGTCCCAGCTGCCGCTAGTTTACCTTCCTATTGTTAAAGGACCGATGGTTGTATTACGTATCGGAACAAACCATGTTTTGAAAATGTCAATTTATATCTTGTTTGAAGTTATTCCTCTACTTTATCACAGTTTGTTTTTATACGGTATTCAAGATTAACAATAATGATGACAAAGTGATAAAGCTAATGTTACAATAGAATGCAAACAGAGCACTAAAAACAATCCTAGTTCACCATACCAATCTGGAAGCAATGCTTTAACATTACCAAGAAGAAATTATAAAAGAAAATACTCCCCATATTCTTTATTATAGCTATGGCCTTCCAAGTGTGGCAAATGTTTGGTGACAGTCATTTCTGTTCAATTTAAAAGTACGTAATAATCAAAATACCTAATAGTAATAGTCTTCTTTATCAGTTTAAAGTTACTTGGAAAGTGGTTATTCTCCTAGAAAAGTTAACAACGATCCCAAGTTATTATTCTAGACTTGCTGGGCTTTGCCTGAAGAATGTTTTCAAGAGAGGTAAAAACTGAAACAAGGTTAAAATTACAAAGTTACCCAGCAAGATAAAAAGACAGCAAAAGGAAGTGCTCCATTTCCCATTTTCATTTACAAAAAAGAAAAAAAAAAAACCTATAGGGCAAGTGTTTTCAGTCTAGTGATATTAATCAGTAGTGTATTAAACTACTAAATAATAATAATAGAAATGTGAAAGACATCTCCAGAGATATCATTTTACAAAGAAAAGGTTATTTCTCTTGCCTCCTAACAACTTTTCTATCACTCCCACTTTTATTACAGTGCCAACTATACTAACTTGGAATATTAATTGTAAATTGGGATTTTTGTAAATAATTGTAACTACATTTGTTTTCATAAAGGAAAAGTGGGTAAAAATATTGATAATACGATAAAGATACATACAGTACCAAAGCCTAATTGACTACAGTAGTGTGTAACATGGCAATTAATTGAAGTTTTTAAGGTAAATTACAAAACAAAGTATTTTGTGATTCACCTTCAAAAGAGGGCAAAGGGAGTTAAAGTGAAAAAAGAAAAAAACCAGCTGTTCATACAAGAAAACAATGATAGTATTCTACAAAAAGTATTACAATTACTTTAAAAAACATATAGTATACGTATATGTGTATTCAAATGCCATACCATAGCCAGAGATGAGTATTCATCCTGCAACAAATTTGATGATCTATTGAGATTCTTCCAGATGTTTCCTGCCTCTCCTGCACCGACGCCCTAGCCTCAGTTGTAACATGTCCCATGGCTTCGTTCACAGTTCAATTGCTGGCTAGCAGAGAATTCCATTTGCTGTTCCAGTTCAGAGGCAATTTATGTCTCAGCACCTCTTATTCTTAAGACAAAAGAGAATACATAACACGAGTTATTATCAATTAAAGCAATTATAAAATCTATTAATGAAGTATTTTTTCTCTCAATAAATCTTGAGCCTTTACTGATCATTAATATTTTTACAATCTCAAAACAATAAGTTTTACCATGGAACTTTATTGTGACAGAAAAAGTTACCATCATTGGGATGAAAACTTAAAACACATAGTCCTAACTAGCCAATTGGCCTGATTTCTGTTTTCACACGCCGTGTTACTGTAGTGTTGCATATTCTTTTATGTACTGAATGATCAAATGAATCACTTCCCATATTAGAAGTTACATGTTACAGAAAATTTAACAAATGGCTTGCTTCGAATACCTATATTGGATATGTATATCCCATCTACATTTTATTTCAACCCAAAAAAATCAATTCCAAGCAGATAGTTGTCAAAATAAAGTCTTGAAAATTACATAAGAATGACGCTTCAAAATTTATTTCAATATGTAATACAAATCAAAACCATTTAAAAAGATGTTCATCCTGTCATCTGCCAGCTGAGAGACTAGTATACCTAATAAATGACACATCAACATGATGAAATACCAAACTGCATTTGGCAGTGTTCAAAATGGATACTGATGAGGTTACCTACTTATAGTGTGCTTTGTATAGTATACTATAGGCAGCACTAAGGGTGCTTTGCAGACCCCTTTGGGCACTACATAGCTGCAGTTTTTTTGCTACCTTTTGATTGAAGGGATGTGCTTCAAATTTTCACTACTTATTGAACAACTATATTGAAAATACATGCAAAAAGAAATAAAAAAATTTGACCTGATTTTTATAATTTCAGTTGAAAAAAAACTGGTCATCTATCATCAATATATACATACACAAATTGCATTCCAAAATTATTTTCCTTACGTGAAACCAAAGATATACAGCTACACTACATCCTGTAAACATTTCATTGGCTTTTGTTCAGTCTTCATGTTCTTTTACTTTTTTTGAATATTTTAAGAAAATAGCAAAAAAAAATATATAAATATATTTTTTGCTTATTTTATAATAACCATAAAACTGTGAAAAGTACAAAGCTGATTTTGGCAGTACTATACTATTTTTTTCATATATGAAATATTCTTTGAAATTTAAAATATCAAATGAAACGAACTGTGCCTCATGCTTGATTTCCTGAGAAACATCTATATTGTAAGAGAAATAAAAATGACATTTTCATAAAATAATGTTTTTACGTATACTTACCTGGTAGTTACATATAGCTATAGTCTCTGACGTCACAGCAGAATTTCAAAACTTGCAGTAGCGCTAGTTGATAGGCCCAGGTGATCCCTTGCCCCCACCCCCCGCCCACTACCGGGGTACTAGGAACTATACTAGCTAAGCTCAGATATTTTATGCCTACCTGTCCACAGAGGGGAGGTGGGTGGGCTTTTGTTATGTACTACCAGGTAAGTATATGTAAAACATTATTTTATCATAAAAATGTCATTTTCATACAATCAACTTACCTGTCAGATATATACTTAGCTAAGACGTCCGTCTGTCCCCGACATGAAATTCAAATTTCGCGGGAGGCATTCCTGCGACAAGGTCAGGGCGGTCAGGTGGATCTACCCCGTCCCTGTGCCCTGGGTGGCAGGACTAGGACTAGGAACCATTCCCGGTGGTATCAACATTGTTGTTACTACCTCCTGACTAGATTCGTTTTTCAAGACAATTGATCTTCTTTCATCTGACTTTTTGGTGACGTACCTGGATCGTTGTTTTGGCATTCGCTACTGTGGACTGGATTTGGACTTGCTTTTGATTTTTCTACAGAATGTCTGATTCAAGTGTTAGTGTGAGAGTTTGTGTGAATGTAGGCTGCAAGGTGAGGATACCGAAGGCTTCGGTTGATCCTCACACTGTATGCCGTAAATGTAGAGGGTTTGAATGTTCTTTGATTACACCTGTCATGAGTGTGAAAGGTTGAGTGCGGAGGAATGGAAGACTCTAACTTCTTACTTGAAGAAGTTAGAGAGGATAAGAAATTAGAAGGGCTGCATCTAAGGGTGTGGGTAGTACAAGGCCTATTGAGCCTTTCCTGATTCTAACTCCTCTGTAAATCATGCATTTGATTCTCCTTCTTTAACAGGGCCCTCACCAGGCTTTGCATTCAGATTCGGCTTCTGAGATCGCGGGATCTGAAGGCTACACTTCAAAGGATGAAATCCAAATGGCTGCCCTGAAAGGTAAGGATAGTGAAAGTGACTTGTTAAGTGAAGTGAGTGCCCCCAGTGTTGTGGAGGGGGCGTCTGACCATCTCTGCGATGCTCCCAGGCCTAGACCTCTTCCAAGCTCCCAAGCCCAGAGGAGAATGAAATCGAAAGCCTTACGGAGGTTGTGGAGAATCCCCACCGGTCAGCGCGTCCTTCAGCAGGCTCTGTAGCGCAACAAACTGCTCAGACCGCTTTAGAAAAGCGTCCTACGAGAGTGTTTCTCTCGTCGTCCGGTTCTCCTTCACCTAAACTGTGGGTGGAAGGATTCGGACCTTTCCAGGCCCCTGAAAAGGCACTGGAAAGAGCCTTTGTTTGACTCGAGCCCCGAGCGCTTCTCGGATGAAGCTCGCCTCCTCGATCAAGAAGGCGAAGGTGGTTTTGACGTCTCCTGTTCCGACAGAGCGGGTCAAACT
Source organism: Macrobrachium nipponense (assembly GCF_015104395.2). Lineage (NCBI taxonomy): Eukaryota > Metazoa > Arthropoda > Malacostraca > Decapoda > Palaemonidae > Macrobrachium > Macrobrachium nipponense. Next base: position 21,875,616 of record NC_087204.1, on the reverse strand, counting down.
CCTTCGAGGTCTCCCTCTCCTCCTGTTGAAGAGGATGCTGAGAGGCTTCCAAGAGGATCCTTTTAGTTGTTCAAGAGCAGTTAGCCTCGTTGGTTGGAGTCCTTTCGAAAGATCCTCCTCGTAAGAAGGACATTAGACTTCCTGTGAAAAAGTCTTGTCCTCTTTCTCCTGCCAGGCGCGAGGCGCCAGCCAGATGTGAGGCGTCAACCAGGTGTGAGTTGCCTTCCGAAAGTAAGACTTCTTTCAGGCACAGACGTCAGCCAGGCGTGAAGCGCCAGCCAAGCGCGAGGATCCGTATTTCAGCGAAGCGTCTGCCAGGCGCAAGATTCCTACCAGGCGCGAGGAGCCAGCCAGGCGCGAGGCGTCAGCCAGGCGCGAGGCCCCAACCAGGCGCGAGGCCCCCCAACCAGGCGCGAGGCCCCAGCCAGGCGCGAGGCGCCAGCCAGGCGCGAGGCGCCAGCCCAGGCGCGAGGCGGCAGCCAGGGCGCCGAGGCGCCAGCCAGGCGCGAGGCGCCAGCCAGGCGCGAGGAGCCAGTCAGGCGCGAGACGCCAGCTTTGTTACAGAGGGCTCTGTACATACACTTAGTCCCTCTCCGGTTAGGAGTTTGTCTCCCGCAAGAGAGATGTTTTGGAAAGACCCCCCAGACTTTCAGGCGGAGGCTCTCCTTCTGATCCTTTTGTTGATGAGGATTCAGAGACCCAGGCTCGTGGTAGAGAATGGACTTTCAAACTACGAAGGTTTTTGACAGCTCTCCTTCTTCAGGAATATTGGAGATTACTTAACTCCTACCGCTCCTCCTTCTCCGCGCTCTCTCTTTTCAAGCTCCAAGACGCCAAAGTCTTCGTCTTTTCTGAAATGAGACCGACTATCTCTATGAAGAGAGCTCTTCAGTCTCTGGATAACTGGATGAAGACGAAGAAGGATCTGGGCAGAACTGTCTTCTGTATGCCCTCCCCCTGCTAGACTTACAGGCAAGAGGGGTATCTGGTACCAGACAGGGGAGAATATGTGGACTCTCTCTCCTGGCTTCTGAGGAAGCTTGACTTTTCTAGTCTGGTAGACGCTTCAAGAAGGCATGGCCTGAACTCGGCTCGTGTGACTTGGGGTCTTTCTGAGCTTGATCATCTCCTCAAGGGACTCCTCCATGTATTGGAAGTATTCAATTTCCACCTGATTGGTCCCTTGTTGGGGTGATGGCCAAGAAGGCCCGATGACTCGGAGGGCCTTCGATCCTGAAGTTCTCCTCTATATCTTGTCGTGCATAGACAAGCGGTACAAGATGGTTCATGGGGAAGTCTCCACTCTCTTTGGAACAGGACTCTTGAAGAAGAGGGGGGTGTTTTCAGGGCCTTTCTTACCAAGTCTGTTTCTCATTTACAAAGAGCAGCCTTGATGTTCGCACCCATGTCTGACTTTTTGTTTCCTTCTCAGTGGTGAAGGACATTTCATGTTCACTAACTGAGAAGGCGACCCAGGACCTTCTTCAGTCTTCCAGAAAGAAGAGGCCTGTGGTAGTGGGCGAGAAAGAAAGGGCGAGTACGTCTCTTCAGCCCTTTCGAGGAGGCCTCCCTCCAGAGCTCCCTCAAAAGGAAAGCGCCTGAGAGGAGAGGTAGATCTTCCTTCCGTCCCTTTAAAAGGGGAAAGTGATGTAAGGAACCTCCAAACACCAGTAGGTGCCAGGCTCCTCGGATTTGCGGATGCCTGGGCACTCATCGATGCAGACGCTTGGTCGATGTCTGTGATAAAGAAGGGATATTGCATCCCCTTCCAGGACAGTCCTCCCCTGACTTCAACTCCGCGGGAACTGTCCGCCAAATACAAGGACCCTGTTCTGAGAGATACTCTTCGGCTAATGGTGGATCAGATGTGGGACAAGAGAGCGATTAGAACTAGTGCTGATCAAAACTACACCCCGGGGTTTTACAATCGCCTTTTCCTGGTTGCAAAGGCCTCGGGGGGCTGGAGACCAGTTCTAGACGTCAGCGCTCTGAACAAATTTGTTCAGAATGAGAAGTTCGCCATGGAAACTTCTGCATCAGTCCTTGCGGCTCTTCGCCAAGGGGGATTGGATGGTTTCCCTGGATCTTTAAGATGTCCATATTTTCACGTCCCGATTCATCCTTCGTCGAAGAAGTACCTCCGTTTCATGACGGGGGGAAGGATCTACCAGTTCAGGGCCTTGTGTTTCGGCCTGTCCACTGCTCCTCAGGTCTTCACAAGCCTGATGAAAAAATGTGGCGAGATGGCTTCACCTGAATGGTGTCAATATCTCTCTGTATCTAGACGACTGGCTCATCAGAGCCAGATCAGAGAGAGAGTGTTTGGGAGGACCTTGCTTTGACCCTAAACCTGATCAAACCGTTGGGATTACTCGTAAACCTCGAGAAGTCGCAGCTGATCCCCAGCCAGCCAACTTGGTCTATCTGAGGATTCAGATGGATTCCTCGGGGTTTCGAGTATTTCCTTCTCAAGAGAGACTCGTGAGAGGCTTAGAGAAAGTCTCTCTCTTCTTAGGGCACAAAGAAACGTACTTCGGCGAGGGAATGGTTGAGCCTTCTAGGGACCCTTTCCTCGCTCGAACAGTTCTTTCCTCTAGGAAGACTTCATCTTCGTCCTCTTCAGTTCTTCCTCAAAGAGATCGTGGTACTGGAAGACGGAGGACTTCTCTCGGACAGTTTTCCCATTCCAGTGGAGATGAGACAACACTTGGAATGGTGGTTGCCCCCACAGGAGGAACAAGGGAATTTCCATGGAGATTCGGAACCCAAGCCTTGTATTGTTTTCCGACGCGTCAGAAAAAGGTTGGGGAGCAACCTTAGGAACGAGAGAAGTGTCAGGCACCTGGAGTGCACTTTAGTGACAAAACATGTAGTCCAAGTAAATGCAGACAACACCATCGCCCTTGCCTACATTCGGAAGCAAGGAGGGACACACTCGTTTTTCCTGTACGAACTCGCAAGAGACCTACTACTTTGGGCCTCCCAAAGGACATCTCCCTCCTGACGAGGTTTGTTCAGGGAGTAAGGAACGTGAGGGCAGACAGGCTGAAGCAGAGGAGCCAGGTCCTTCACACAGAATGGACCCTCCACTCAGAAGTTTGTCAGTCTCTCTGGTCTCTATGGGGGACTCCTCATGTGGACCTGCTTCGCCACATTCCTCTCCAGAAGACTGGAAGTCTTTTGCTCAGTGGTAGAAGACCCCAGAGCTCTAGCAGTCGACGCCTTCCTTCTAGACTGGTCCCATGTAAGACTTCTACGCATTTCCCCATTCAAGATTCTGGGGCAAGTGTTGAAGAAGTTTGTGGCTTCAAAGGGGACGAAAATGACCCTTTTTGGCCGGCACAAGATTGGTTCACATAGGTAGTGGAGTGGACAGTTAGAACTTCCCCAGCCATCCCTGCCAAGAAGGATAGATCTTCTCAGACAAGCCACACTTCAAGAGGTATCATCAAAACCTCCCCGCTCTCGCTCTGACTGCCTTTCGACTATCGAAAGACTTGTCAGAGCGAGAGGTTTTTCTCGCAAGGCTGCAAGCGCGATCGCTAGAGCCCGTAGAGCTTCCACTATGCGAGTCTACCAATCTAAGTGGGAGGTTTTTAGAAGATGGTGTAAGTCGAAGAAGTTGTCCTCCTCCAGTACCTCTGTGACCGAAATCGCAGATTTCTTGTTGTTCCTTAGAGAGGACTCACATCTTTCTGTATCTACCATAAAGGGATACAGGAGTATGCTTTCAGCCATCTTCAGAAATAGAGGCCTAGAGCTTGCAGATAATAAGGATCTACACGATCTTATAAGATCCTTTGAGACTTCGAAGTCTAAGGATCCAGCTCCTCCTAGCTGGAACCTCGATGTAGTCTTGAAGTTCCTGTCCTCTGAAAGGTTCGAACCTCCTCATCTAGCCTCGTTTCGAGATTTAACAAGAAAGTGTTTGTTTCTTTTGTCACTAGCGACAGCCAAAAGAGTTAGTGAGCTGCACGCCCTAGAGGATAAAGTGGGGTTCAAAAGAGACTCGGCCATCTGTTCGTTCAAAGCACTGTTTCTGGCAAAGAACGAAAATCCTTCGAATCCCTGGCCCAAGAACTTCGAAGTTAAAGGCTTATCGAGTCTCGTCGGTAGAGAAGCTGAAAGGTCTCTTTGCCCTGTAAGAGCGCTTAAATTCTACCTACAGAGGAAGAAACAGATGGGAGGTTCTAGACAAGGTCTTTGGTGCTCGGTTAAAGATCCTGCAAGACCTATGTCCAAGAATGCTTTAGCCTTCTTTGTAAGGAACGTCATTACAGACGCGCACAAGACCTGTAGCTTGATGACTCGTTTAGACTTTGAGAGTGAGAGCTCATGAGGTTAGAGCAGTAGCGACGTCTCTCTCTTTTCATAAAAATATGTTGCTAAAGAATATCTTGGAAGCGACATACTGGAGGTTGGCAACTCTGTGTTTGCATCTCACTACTTGAAAGACGTTCGTGTGACCTACGAGAAATGTTTTTCTCTGGGTCCTTTCGTATCTGCGGATACGATCCTGGGTGGGATAGGAGCTAGCAACGATCCTTAATTTTTGTGCGTACCTTCTATTAGATATGTTCTAGACTTTCTGCTGGCAAAAGTGTTAGACGTCGCACAGCGGCCGTTCACTATTGATTCAGTAAGGAACTCTTGTGATATCTTCTTAGAAGCCGCCCCCCAGATGCTGAAGCCTTGCCGAGGATGGGGGGCTTAGGGTTCAGCAGCTGGGCCCTGATGCCCTGGTGGGAACTGCTTTCTCGCTGGGCCTTGGTGCCCAGCTTTTGATCCAACGAAATAATCAGCCCCTTTTTTGCTTTTTCTCTACAAAAACATTTCATCTTTCTGCCTTCCTCCCCTATAAGGTATGGATTCTATGACGACGACTATTGGCTTGGTTTTGGACATGATTTAGTCTAAATCTTGGGATTTGAAGGAGGGTGAGGATGGACGCATGCCACCTCACCCGTAGAACTCTAGTACCTGACGTGGTCGAGCGAGGGGAAAGTTTAATGTCAAACCCTATCCTCAATGCCGGGTCTGATCTCGACGGACATCATGACGCCTTAGCACTGGGGATAGGGTGTATATCCAGTAATTCCCGCCCCTAGGACGAACCCTAATAAAGGGATGAACCCGTCCGCCTCTAAGTGTGACTCCATGGTGGGTATGGGGAATATCTGGATGAACTATGTATTTTACGTTTTATGGCAACCCCCCCTATTTCTGTTGACGACCCTATGCTTTCATCAAAGGACTTGTCCTCGGAACCCAAACATCAATTTTCCATGGTCGGTCCCCAGGATCAGTGTAGTATCCCTGGGCCGAATGACAGACGGACACAGTTGACGCCCACCCAAAGCAATGTGAGTAAATATAATACAGCCAGGAAAACTAAACAAAAAGCATCTGGTTCCAGTATTGTCACACTGGAACCATTTGCCATGAAGAAAAATAATAAATATGAAATAGCTCCTGGGGTCTCTGTACCCAATTCCTTTAATAAATACCATTAATTTAAAGCTAGAAGGTGACAGTATAGACATTTTTCAAGTGCATAGGGAAATCATTAAATGTTGTGGCAGACAGCCAAAAATAACAAAAAACACCGCAGAATGGAAACATGCTCCTGTAGAAAGCATCTCCCCAGAGGAAAGTATCAAGTTGATGGGATTTGCGGACCCCTTGCGGGAGTTTACGGTGGAGTGTACTCCCCCACTCCAGCCTTAACTCCAGCAAGGGCTTGATTTACATGCCCCTCAGTTGATGGCTTTCTCTGAGGAGAGACTTTTGACAGAATTAAAAGACCAGGGTGTAATAAAGGTGGACAGGATGACAAAGAAGGTTGATAATAACAGAATACCTCAGCCTACCTTAATATTAACTTTTGACACCTTAAGACTTCCGGAATGTGTCTTTGCAGCCTGGTATAGGTTTAAGGTAAAGCAGTTCATCCCGAGACCCAGAAGGTATTTCCATTGCCAGCATTTTGGACACACCCTACAATCATGGCCGATCCAATTGCAAGAAAATCCTTGCAGTATGTGTCAAACTGTGGAGAGGAAGCATGGAATGTGCACCAGGGAACCTAAATGTGTTCACTGTGGTGAGGGACATGCATCATCGTCTCAGCAGTGTGATATATATTTACTAGAAAAGGAATACAAGCCATTAGAGTAATAGAAAGAACAACATTTAAGGAAGCACGAGAGAGGGCCAAAGCAAAGATTGTAAGACCCGGTCTAAGTTTTGCTACTGTAGTAGCAAAATTAAGAAACGCAAAAAGAAAGAGACAAATAAAAAAACTCAAGTTAGGAGCACAAATGTAGAATCAAATAAAGAATCATTAAAGAGACAGCTAACTGAATCATTAGAGTCAATTGATGATGAGAAAGTAAAGACAAGGTTCACTAGAACCCAACAAGAAAGGCCCTAGTATGGAATTGGAAAAAATTGAAGTGCCAGTTGAGATACACCCTCCACCATCTGCCTCATTGGAGGCAAGGCCAGTGGTTGCTGGTCTGGTGCCAGCTTCTGTTGGTGCCAATTCCTCTTTGGAGGACAAACCAGCAGATGCTGGTCCCCTGGTGCCAGTCCTCGCTGGTACTTCTGCCTCATTAGAGGCAGAGCTGGCTACTGCCAGCAATACAAACACTCTCGAGGTGGTCTCTTTAGAGAACACCTCTGCTTTCTTTCTCCGTCTCGATAGAGATGGAGAGCAAAGAAACTAAAAAACCCTTCAGTGTCAAGGACACTGAAGGAAAAGATGTTGGCTTTATGAAGGCAACTCCACCCAAGAGGCGAACAAAGCCTTCCATTAAAATGACTCCCCCTAGTAGGAAAAAGAGCTCTCCCAATCTTGTCAAAAGGAACCATAATATTGGTCCCAAACATAAATAAATTCACTTCCATTATTCAATGGAATTGTCAAGGGACTGCGATCAAAGTATGAGGAAGTCAAGCTTTTGATCTATGAGCACTCCCCTGTAGGGTTATGTTTGCAGGAGACCATGCTAGGTGAATATACACCTTGTCCTAGGGAATATGTTCACTATAGAACTAAATTTGATTTAGAGGTGGGAAATCATGTGGATCCCTCATCTACATCCGTCGAGATGTGCCACACTACCAAGTGAAACTAAATACTCCACTTCAAGCTGTGGCTGTAAGAATTGATTTAAGAAGGAAATATACTTTATGTTCCCTTTACATTCCACCCAATAGCCATGTCTCCCAAGAGAACTTGATATACTTGATGGAGCAACTACCAGAGCCATTTCTTCTACTTGGTGACTTCAATAGTAGGACATCCATTGTGGGGAGATGTAACATCAAATCAAAAAGGGAATATGATGGCATCTTTAATAGAAACTGAAGATATAGGTCTTCTTAATACTGGAGAACCTACTCATTACCACATTCAGACAGGCACCGTCTCCTGCATCGACCTTTCAATATGTAGCTCCAACTGCAGTGTTGATTTTTGTTGGAGAACAAGTGATGACTGGCATACCAGTGACCATTCTCCATTGTGATCGACACCAATGATGGTCCACCTATCCCGAGATCACCACGGTGGTGCTTGGAGAAAGCAAATTGGAGAAAATTCAAAGATTTGAGTGAGTTGGAGGGGATGGCAAAAGATTTTCCAAGTGTAGATGATGCCATTGATCTACTCAATGAACATTACATACTGCAGGTCTACACTCAATTCCTCGAACTAAAGGACTATTCAGGAGACGGCCAGTACCATGGTGGTCAGAAGACCTAAGGTTGTTACACCGAGCTACCAGGTCATCATTGACCAGGTGCCGTAGACATCGCACCTTGGACAATGTCATAATTTACAAACAGTGTAGGGCACGATTTCGAAAAGCCATGAAAGCTGCCAGAAGACAAGCATGGGCCGGATATGTATCCTCTATTAACAGCAGAACACCAGTCTGTAGCATTTGGAAGAAAATAAGAAAAATTCAGGGTAAATTTACACCCAGTCCTCCTCCAGTACTTAAATTGAATAATAATCATGTTACTGATGCCACAGAAATTAGTGATATGTTTTCTGAACACTTTGCTCGAGTCTCTGAAAAATCAGATAGTTCCCCAGGACATCATTTCAGAATGATGGAAGAACAACAGGTACTTGACTTTTCATCAAACAAAGCTGAATCATATAATATGCCTTTTTCTGAAAGGGAATTTGACTCTGCTTTAGCTAGGAGCAAGAACACTGCCCCTGGTCCAGATGAGATTCCTTATGAAATGTTTAAACACATTTCAAAGACAACACAAAACTTTTTACAATAAGTATTATCAATAGAATATTGGGATGAAAGCAGCTACCCTAACATATGGGAATTAGCTACCATGTTACCATTCCTTAAGCCTGGAAAAGATCCTCTCTCTGCAGCAAGTTACCGCCCCATTGCTATTACATGTTTGTTTATGTAAATTGTGGAAAAATGGTACATGTAAGACTGATGTGGTATCTAGAGCATCAACAATATTCTAACGCCCTCTCAGTGTGGTTTTCGAAAAATGCACTCCACCCTGGACATCTTACTGCAACTCGAAGCCTCTGTCTGTGAAGCCTTTGCCTCCAAGCAACACCATGTGACAGTGTTTTTTGATATAGAAAAGGCATATGACACTGCTTGGAGACATGGGATTCTGAAGACTATGCATAATAGTGGTCTACGAGGCAAATTACCTTTATTTGTGAAATCCTTTTTACATCGTAGGTATTTTAAAGTTAAAGTTGGCAGTACTTTATCAGAGAAAAAGTGCCAAGGAAGAAGGTGTTCCCCAGGGTAGTGTTCTCAGTGTAACACTTTTTGCTCTGGCCATAAACAGTGTTGCAGCTGTCATTCCAGAGAGGTTTTAAAGACTCTGTTTGTGGATGACTTGTCAATATCCTTTGCTGCCAACCACCCGGAGACTGTAGCAAGAAAAGAAAGCTACAATTAACAATAATAAAATAGTAAGTTGGGCTGAGAACGGTTTTAAAATCTCTGTAAGCAAGACTACTACTGTCCACTTCTGTCGGATCAGGGATGGGGAGTGCATCCTGAAGTCCAGACCTGTATTTGTATGGCCGTAGAATCCCATTGTGTTACACAAGCACGCTTCTTAGGCCATAGTTTTTTGACAGTAGGTTGACTTGGGTCCCCCATATCAAACATATAAAGCAAAGAGCCTAGAAGCCTACACATCTTGAAGGTGCTTTCTCACACCAGTTGGGGAGCTGATAGAAATCTGTTACTAAAGCTTCATAAATCCCTAATCTTGTCAAAGCTGTCATATGGTTGTGAAGTTTATTCTTCAGCCTCCTCATCTAACTTGAGAATTTTGATTCGGTGCATCATTCAGGTATTCGTATAGCCCAGGGAGCTTTCCGGTCGTCACCAATACCTAGTATGCTAGTTTGATGCAGGAGAGATGCCCCTTGAACTCTATCGCCAGTCATCATTACTTTCGGTACTGGTTTAGAGTGCAAAGACTCCCCAAATCTCTGGCATTTGCTGTGGCAAGAAGAAATATTTTTAACGGTTTTTATGAAAGTCATCCAAGGTATCCCACTCCTTTTAGCTATAGAATTAAAAATAATTTTAGAGGATACGAATATTAAAAAATTTCCCATTATCCCCTTTGTGTAATCTCCCAGTACTCCTGTCTGGAGGTTACCTGATGTGAAATTCTGCAGGTACTTCAGTGGAGCAAAGAGGGATAAAATCTGATGAGGAAATGAGGTCCATATTTTTAGAGCTGTATCAGAGCATGTAGATACAAGTTTTTATATTTACTGATGGCTCTAAGTCCAATGCTGGCGTTGGATTGGGGTTTTTAGCAAATCTTTTAACCGAAGAGGTGCACTTCCTTCTGTTGCCTCAAACTTTACAGCTGAATTGTATGGCATCCTAATAGCACTGGAACATATTACAACACTCCCAGTTTGTAGCTATACAATATTTTGTGACTCCAAAAGTACCCTACAGTCCCTGGAAGTCTTTAATACTGATCATCCCTTGGTGTTGAAGATCTTGCAGTGATTTTTTTGCACCAAAATAGAGGCAGCATTGTTTCATTTTGTTGGGTTCCCGCCCATGTGAACATATCGGGAAACGAAGAGGCAGAGCAAGCTAGCCAAATCAGCAGCGCAAACTTTGGTACCGAGAAAAATGCCCCTGTTCCATATCGAGATCTCAGTACTGATATATGGAAATCCATCCAGCAGTTATGGGTACTTCAGTGGGACAGAGTAGGCGCCCCCAATAAAATGAAAGAAATTACTAGTCAGACACACCCTTGGAAATATGACCTAATACCAAGGAAGTGGGAGATTGTATTGTGTAGATTACGTATTGGCCATACGCGTTTAACTCATGGCTATCTGATGGATGGGGAGAATGAGCCCTTCTGTGACGATTGCTTAGTTCCACTAACGTTAGGCATTTGCTGGTTGAGTGTCCCAGTCTGGTGGAACTTAGGAATCGTTTTTTAGGTTATAGTAGTGGAGCAGGGGTAATTATAGCATGGCAAAACTGTTGGGAGAAAGCGCATGTATTAATACATTATCTCTTTTATCAAAGAAGCTGGTCTTCTCAAATATATCTGACAGCTGTGCTGTCTTAGTATATACATTTTTTTTCTATTTAATAGTTTTACTGTTATGTGATCAATCACAATTCTTTTTATCGGAATATTATTTATATTTTTATCAGAAATTTTATTTATTTTTTTAAATCAAATTTATATATCTCTCATAAAGATAGTTATTTTGAATGTTGTATAATATATTATAAAAGTTAAAAGATCACATTTAGTATTCGGCGTCGGTGACCCTGGTAGTTGTGACGGCCAGATAACTCTCAATCAATCAATCAATCAATCTTCTTAGAAGAGTATTTTATTTTGAAAATTTATTTTGAAAATTTATGTATGCGTGTGTACTGTGTTATTCGAGTTCTGGTTGTTGTTGAGAGTTGGGGGATAACTCTTAACAATCTTTAGTACTAACATGGTGGTTAGGATCAGGTGATCGGGATCGGTTGTGTGCTCCTTCATAAGGTGTGTTGTCATATAAGTGGGATTAGCACCATTGACAAATGCCCCATTTAGGCTTTGCCGAGCAAGCGGATAAGACCCCATCGGCAGACCCACAAGAACTCTTGGCCATAGATCAAATATCTCGCTAAAGGCTCTTGAGGTGATGCAGACTACTGGGCAGCAGCCATGAAGTCTACCACCTATCAGGTAGGAACCCGAAGGTCTATAAATACCTACAACATATGTTGTTTACACCTGTCCTATTCCAGTAGTTAGCTGTCTCCGCTTACCGCTTACTCCACCAAAGGGTGCCAATCAGCTAAGTATATATCTGACAGGTAAGTTGATTGTATGAAAAATGATATTGTTATGATACATAAAGTTTCATATTATACTTACCTGGCAGACATATACAATTAATGGCCTCCCACGGCCCAGCCTCCCCGCAGGAGACAGGTGGGGGGGGGGGAAGAGAGAAAATATGATAGAAAACGGGAATGGTTCCTAGTCCTGCCACCCACAAGGGCAGGGCGGTAGATCACCTGACCTACCTGTAGCGAGTCTTAGCTAAGTATATATCTGCCAGGTAAGTATGTATGAAACTTTATTGTATCATAACAATATCATTTTTACGCATACAACTTACCTGGTAGTTACATATAGCTGATTGGCTGATTGGCACCTTTAGGAGGTGGGTCAGTGACAGCTAACTACTCTAAGCTTAACAGAATTGAATAAGAAGAATGAAATAGTTCCTTACCTGCTAAGGTAGCTGATTTAGCGATTACTGCCTCTGTAATCCGCTAACCTTAGAGCAACAGCGGGGTGTATGGACCTGGTTGCTGGTTGCTTACAGGAGTGCATGTCGACTAGGGCGTGACCTGTATGCGACACGACATCCATAATGCCCCTTCTCTGGGCGCAGTACCACAACGAAGAAATAAGGAAGGATCAACTAACCCCAGACGATTAAAAACTAACCTTAAAACACACTTCATCTTACCCTAATTTGACTGAGGAGAACTCTAATAGCCTCCGTTCTCTCAGGTAAAAACCAAACCACCACAATAATAAAAGTAAGGAAGGAATGACTTCCTACGTTCCCTCCCCCAACACTGTGCCAGTCACTACAAAGGGACCTAAGGTACTGCAATTTTCAAAAAGTCGTTTGTACGTCACCCGAGGTAAAATGAATGCAAACACTGACTTACACCTCCAGTATGTAGCCTGGAGTATCGCTTCTAGAGACAGGTTCTTTTTTATATGCTAGAGAAGTTGCCACTGCTCTCACTTCATGCGCCTTTACCTCCTCCATGGTTGTTTATCGCCCTTGCAGATGCGTGTGCACCTCTGTAAGTAAGTCTCTTAAAAGAACAACATAGCATTCTTGGAAAGGGGGCCTTGACGGATCCTTGACCGAGCACCAGAGATTACTTAAGCGCACTCACTGGGCAGATGAGTCTCTCCTGTTCCTCTCCCACTAAATCTGTAAGACTTCGAATATCAAATGACCACAGCCATGGCTGAGAAGGATCCTCATTCTTAGCTACAAAGTTTGTTTAAAATGAAGGAACATACTGCTTTTCCTTCCGCAAAGCCGATTCTTTTGTCTAGTGCTTGCAGGTCGCTGACTCTTTTAGCTGTAGCGAGCGCAACCAGAAAAATAGTCTTTCTCGGAAGGTCCCGAAGCGAACTAGACCCCAGAGGTTCAAACTTGAAGACATCAGCCATTTTAAGACCACATCCAAATTCCATGAGATTAGTTTTGGAGACTGAGCCTTGGAATGTATTAAAAGATTAAAGCAAATCCGTCAAATCCTGGTTGCTTGAAACCTCAATGCCCCTATGGCGAAACACTGAGGCAAGCATAGAACGATATCCCTTAATTGTCAAAAGAAGAGAAAGACGGCACACTGCAGATGAAGGAGCAAAATCCGCGATCTGACTCAGAGTGGTTTCAGAAGAAGAGACTCCAGATCGTTTGCACCAGTCTCTAAAATTAGACCACTTGGACTGATAAATTTTGGATGACGAGGATCTCCTTGCTGCTGCAATAGACTTTGCAACTCCCCTCAAAATTTGAGGGGAGAGGCTGGATAATCTTGAATGCAGACAGCCGTAGAGGCGGATAGAGGTTTTCGTTGAATCTCCTGTAGTGCGGTTGTCTGAGTGGATCTACTCGTTTGGGTAGTCTTCTCGGGTAATCTATTAGGAGATGTAAGAGTTCCGGGAACCATTCCCTCGCTGGCCAGAATGGAGCCACCAGTGTCATTCTTGTGTTCCGATGGTTCACGAACTTGTTTAGGACTACTCTTATTAACTTGAACGGTGGGAAAGCATATAGGTCCAGGTCCGACCAATTGAACATCATCGCATCCACTGAAAGAGCTTGGCTGTCCGATACCGGAGGAAGTCAGAAGTTCTTGTTGGTGGTGAATAAATCTAATAAATCCACCAATGGTTGGCCCCAAAGAGACCACAGTAGACGGCATACATGGTCGTGTAACATCCAATCGGTCGCTAAAACTTGATTCCTCCTGCTGAGTTGGTCTGCTCTCACGTTTAGCTTTCCCTGGATGAACTTCGTGATGAGAGTTACGTTGATCATTTCCACCTACAGCAGTAGTTCTTTCGTCGCTTCGCATAACGAAAAGGAGTGAGTACCCCCCTGCTTTTTTATATACAACAGGGCCGTGGTGTTGTCCAAGTTCACTAGGACCACTTTGTTCCGGATGACTGACTCGAACTTCATCAAACCTAGATGAATTGCTTTCAGTTCCTTTACGTTGATATGCAATTCCTTCTCTTCTGGAGACCACAGGCCCGAAACCTCCCTGTCCTGCAGTGTCGCTCCCCATCCCCGATCTGATGCATCGGCAAACAGTTCGAGGTTCGGGCTCACCGGATGGAGGGATTTCCCTTGCAACAGTCTTTCCTCCCAGTTCCACCAATCCAGTTCCAACTTGATTCCTTCCAGAATGGGAAAAACGAAAGAATCTGGCACCTTCTTTCGTTCCCAGTGCTCTCTCAAATAGAATTGGAAAGGTCTCATGTGTAATCTTCCCTGAAAGACGAACTGCTCTAACGAAGCCAGTGTCCCTAACAGGCCCATCCAGTCGTTGGCTGAGCATTGTGACTTCCTCATGAAGTCTCGTATTTTCTTGAGGCCCGCACGCTGACCCGCTGATCGAACGGAAAAGCCTGAAAAATTGGGACGGGATCAATTACGATTTTCTGGTGGTTCACGATCAGAC